>NC_084794.1:123510841-123813872 GCF_963169125.1 Humulus lupulus
AGACATCCAAAATACCCTTTGACTCACCTCGAGTCGGGTATTTAGTCCTGTTGTGACTTTCTCGCTAACTTGCTCCCTAGGATCGTCTCATGCTGAGTAACCCAAATATATCCACATAATAATGTGGTCTCACACATATATCACATATATGCCAAATATACCCATAACAGGCCAAATTACGAAAATTTCCCTTCAAATAAGAAACGAGCCCACATGCATATTTAATACACCTAAACATGCATATCTAGTCATATTATCATATAACTCACATAATCACATAATTACACGCATATATATCACATAAACAAATAATTTTCATAAATTATCATCTTGGCCCCCTAATTAAGGCCCTAAGCCTTATTAGATAATTTTGGACATTACATTCCGCAAGTTTATCCCTTAGAACCCAAAATGACTAAAACACCCCTTAGATCAATTCTAGCCCTTTAATGCCACCTAGGGAAAATCTGTCATTTGCCACATTCCCACTAATTCCTCGAGTATTCCTTTAAATCCTCAATTAATCCCAACATACCCAAATAACCGCTAAATAACTACTCGTTGCCCAGTAAATCCCAAACACTTCCATGTTCTAAAAATACCCCTAGGCTCACCACGAGCTAGGTATTGGACCCCATTGTGACTATTCCGCTAATCCGCTCACTAGGACCGCCTCGAGCCCAATATCGCATATATACCCACATAACAATGTGGTCTCATTCATAACACACACATAATTACATTTATGCCCTTAATGACCAAAATTACAAATATGCCCTTATTAACACGAACGGGCCCACGAGCATATTTAAATCACCTAAACATGCACATTTAGTCATATAATAATATAATTCGAGTAATCAAGTACTGATACACATATATCACAATTAATCACGTAAAAATACAGTCAAATCATTTATTGCCCCCCCGACACACTAATCAAGGCACTAAGCCTTATTAGCAAATTTGGGGCGTTACACTCAGGGCCCTATGCCCTAGCTATGAGTAACTTGCCATAGAGCTAGCCAAGTGCTTTATTCTTTTCCAAACGACTATAGGGTTCACCAACGTAATAGTACGTCTCTGATTAGGCCTAAGCCTCTCGACCAGTGCCCAACACACTATTGCCACCCTTGAATAATAAGTCAATGCTTTAATTAGATATTCAAATACATATAGGCATATGTTGACGGTGAGAACTCATCAACCAAGTTAAGTTAGAAAAATAGAAATGTAGAGATTATCAAAAGAAAAAACTTCAAAGATCTAATTGGAAACTCAAAGAACACTTGCAGAAGAAAAATGGTGAACTGAAATTGTATTCCTTATCGTGTAATGCTACAGTGTTTTTTCCAACCCCCCTCCATGTGGAAGTGGGGTTCATTTTATAGTGGGCTCTAATGGCCCTGGATAAATTGTGGTCCAGGGGACCAGGTGGTACACAAGTACACTGTCAGGAGGGTGGTCTCAGGGGTAGTGGTGTTGGTTCCAGTACATGGCCAGGTACCATGAGGATGTCTCCACTACTTGATTCATACGAATGTCAGAGGAGTGGTGCCAGGCATAGTGGTGCAGGTGGTGGTGGTGTCAACTCTGACATCTGGCCATAGACACACAGGCCATGTCCCTTCTCCCAGTACTCCCACTACTCGACTGTCATGAGTATTCGTATCAAACATACGTGGTCTTAAAGGCCGTACCCCATACAAGATTGCACTAGTATGATCCTTTTGAATCATACTTGGGCTTTTACCTCTAAATGTTGGAGTCTCGATAGGCCTTCATGGGAGACACTCACTTGAGGTGCAGGTGCGAGACACCTGGTACTTGTAGGGGTCGTGGCGCGAACTGGGGCTCTTGGGCCCTTGGCAAAACACTTGCTGGCGCACAAAACGGTCGTGGGTGTCAGAGGAAACATGACCTTGCAAGAGCGCTTGGACGTGCGAGGCGAGGCGCTCCCTCGCGAGACCTTGGAGACGCGGATGCAGGCGGTGTCGCGAGGCCCTGGAGGCGCAGATGCAGGCGAAGTCGCAAGGCCTTGCGTGCGCAGATGCAGGTGGGTGCGCGAGGCGCGTCGCGAGGCCCTGTGCGCACGGATGCAGGTGGGCGCACGAGGTCTTGCACGCGTGGATGCAGACGGAGGCGCGAGGCATGTCGCGCGCGGATCCAGGTGGTGTCGCGAGAGGGGTCTCACGAGGGGCTGATGCGCGTGACACTGGAGCTGCTTGGTGTGCGATCCGTGTCCTCGCGGGGTGCATGGGTGTTAGGCACGCTGAGAATAGCATCACTTGCTTCCTTGCGAGAAGATGGTGGCCCCAGGGCCTTGTGGCACAAACACGTATTTAGGCGTTTAGGGGACCTTAGCATGTTCTTTGGACCGTTTACAAACATGGAATTTTGAGCATCCACACTTGCCCCCCAGTCTAGGAGAGGACCTTTAGGTGCTCTGGTAGACTCTTTTCTTTGATTCTTATAAATAGGTCTTCATGCCAGGCCTATTACTTACACTTCATCTCCTTAGCTCAGTGGCATTTAGATCCTTGCTCCTTTCAAGAGGTAAGGGGTTCAATCCCCCACAACCTCACTTTTGCTATAGTTTCCTCCTTTTTTTTTTTTTTTATATATATATATATTTGAGCTAATTTTTGGTATGTTTATATTCCTTCATATATTTGAACGCTAACACATATTTTCTGTTTATTTTTGCAGACGCGTACTTTCGACCACTTGCCTCTATCTGACCGCGACGACACTTTTAGCCCTCGACCTCCTTTTGACCACGTCAATGCCCCATTTTACTTGCTTGAGGTATGCTTTCTTTCTCCCTTATCTTTATTGGGTCCACATTAGCACCACTCGGGATGGGGTACTTTGGCCTGAGCTCGTCGCGAGTTAGCCTTGATGCATGCCTCTTTATTCAAACCCCATAGTGGGTCATTTAGAGCATTTGGGCCTAGAGGTTTTGAGCCCATTCCTTTGTGTTTTGTAGCAATCCTCTTATTTATACGTGAACCCTTTTCACTTTTGGGACGAGGTCTCATGGAAAGAGATGGTCCGTTCGGCATTCCTCCGGGGGTTGAGTTTGTTGACTTGTCTTCGGACTCAGAGTCCCCTGAGGAAAATCCTTACCATGACCATGACACCTTAAGGCAGACCTGTATTCGTCATCTTGAGCACATGGCTGAGCTTAGGCGTAAAATTTGGGTGGTAGAGAGCGAAATTGACTCGGTGTTGAGAGGAGACGGAGCACCTCTCCCTCCTGATCTTAGTGACCATGCAACGAGCCTTAGGGTGACCCTTTTATATTTGCAAGGGGTGTTGGAGTTCATGGAGGGACATCTTCCGCCTGAGCCTTCTAGCCCATCCTCACCTGATGACTGTCATGGGGCCGCATCTTCTTCTCTTCAGCCCTTATTTTTGATCTTCCCTAGCTTAGCGCTTCCGCAGCCGGTGCCTCGGTGGAAGACTCTTGCTAGGAAGAGAAAATGGAGGGTCAAGTGTTCTGTCTCTTCCTCACCTTTTTCTTTTGGTTTTGCAGATATGCGGAAGAGAGGACGACGACGGGTGTCCGTTAATGACCAGGATGATGCCCCTTATTGGCATCCACCCTGGTGTCCCATGTGTCTGAAAATAAATTGATGGGAATTGTAGAGTACTACCGTGTTCCTCCGTAGTACGCATTATACACCCCTTCGGATAAGTGCCGGGCTGACTGCCCTAGTCCTGGCTTCGTGGCCCTTAGCGAGCATATCCTGAAGGCAGGTCGTACCATCCCATTACACCCGTTCTTTGTTGCGGTCCTCAACTATTTTGACCTTGCTCCACTTCAGGTGGCACCCAACAGTTGGCTGACCTTGAGTTGCCTCTTTATCGTGTTTGCAGAACTTGCCAAACGTGCTCCTACGGCCCTAGAGGTGCACTTCCTGTACAATCTCATGCCCTCTCCCAAATCCAAGGGCTTTTATTACATGCAAAAAGCCAATAATGAAGTCCCTTTGATAGAGGGCGCAGTGTCCAACCCGGGGACCTGGAAGCAGGAATTTTTCTTCGTGAAAGGCCCTTTTTCTGTTCGTGACACTTCCGTTCTACTCCCAGTAAGTACCTCGAGCCACCTTTTCTTCTCTTTTTTCTTTTTGTTGAAACTTATTGTTTTATAACTTATGTTTGTGTCGACAATGGTGTGGATCGTGCAGAGCAGTTCGCCATACCTGTAGTTGTTGGGTCGGAGGCAAACGTCGTGAACGATCTTATCAACGCTGACCCCGCCGTGAAAAAGGTTGCATACCTATTCACTGTGGAGAATCTTAACCTTCACAAGCTGTCCTCGGTTTCAGATCCCAGGTTGCTATGGACTGTTCCTCAGTAAAAGAAGACGCAGGCTGCCTCGGCGGAGCCTCGTTCGGGTGAAGGTGAGGCAGAGGGCGTGCTGGAGGGAGTCTCCCTTGGACACGGGCAGCCTTACCAGCTATCTTCGTCCCTCGGGGGATGTCCTCCCTTTGTCCCTTTCGACCCTGACATGGCTTCCCAATCCCAAGGTCAACAGGCCCTGCCGGGGCATTTTGTTTGCCCCGACCCCGCGGACTTTGAAGGTTTTCCTCAAGCTCCTCTCAACTCTGGTCCATCGGGGGCTTACTTTTCCGATCTTCCTGCACCCCCTCCTGATCTACCCGGGGCTCATTCTTCTGATCTTCCCGCACCCCTTCCTGTTTCGGCGAGTGGGTCGTTTTTCCTCACCCAGCCAGGTACCCTTAGCTCAGAAGGGGCACCCTAGGTGGGTCGCATGGCGGCCTCTTATGGGCGGCGGTATGTCCAGTTCGCCTCAGGCCTCCCTGAAGCTGATTGGAGTGGCCTTGGGAGTTTCACTATGTCGGACCTTGGGGAGACTCTCATGCGCTCTACTGCCTGGGTGAGTTCAGGCATCTTATGTCGGCATCATATCTTTTTATTCTTTTCTCTTTGTTACTTATCACTGTTGTTGTCATTTTTCTTGTGCAGGCCTATACCATGGTGCAACGGTTTGCCGACTCGGCTCACAACCTTTCCACGTCGAATGCCGAGAGGGACCATCTTGCAACTCGGGTCCAGGAGCTTGAGAGGGAGCTTGCTGAAACCATGTCTATGCTGGAAAAGGCCTTGGCGAAAATTTCTGCCTCATCGAAAAAGAAGAAGAGGGCGATTGCCAAGGCCACGATGTTGCAGGAAAGGGTCACCAGCCTAGAGGCCAAACTCCAGGGTGCCAGGGCTACCGCGGCTGCATCGCAAGAGAGGGTCGCTGCCTTAGAGGGCAAACTTGAGGGTGACAAGGCTGCTGCAGCTGCGTTGCATGAGAGGGTCGCTTCCTTAGAGGTGGATAGGGCAGCTATTGAGTACAGGTCCATAGAGCGCGCCCTTTACGGTGTATGGAGGCAGGACCCAAACTTTGATTTTTCTTCCTTTGGCGAGCACGCCGTCGCCCGGGCGGCTGGGTGGAACGCCCGTGGCAGGAGGCCTTGAGGTCGTCATTTTATTATTTTTGTCAGTTAGTCCGCTGTGGGTTGTATGCTCATTCGAGCCTTGTTGTGCATATAATAATTTTTTTTTTAAATCTTGCCGTGTTACCAAGACTCTCTTTTAATATATACGTATGCGGTTATTCATCTCTTATTCCTCTATGTTTGAGGTCTTTTTGAGCCCATATGATGGGGTTTGGTAGGTTCCCCTCTTTTATTTATCAGGCTACAGGTCCTTTGGAGCCCATGTAAAAGGGTTCAATGGGTCCTTTTTCGGCGCCTCTTGATTATTTTTATAAGGATATATTGACCCCTTGGGTTCTAGCTATCCTTTTATATATTTTTGCGCGCGCTTATTATTTCTTGCGAGAAGTGTCCTTCTCGTCATTATTCATAGTACTATTTTTGCAAGGGTCTCTTTTAGGACCCTTTTGGCTAGACGGCTTGGTGGCTGCTTTAGGCTTATCGGTGGGTGCTCTTTTTGGGGCTTCTCCCTTTGAGAGAGTATATGCCCTTATTTGGGAGCTCGTTGTTGTTGTTGTTGTTGTTGTTTTATTTTTTTTATAAGACCTTTTGGCCTCCTTGATGTTTGTAAGGGTAGCTAATCCTTGTGAACTTCAGGAGATGCCTTGCAAGGTCTCCTCCCTGTTTGTTAAGGTTCACCATGCCCTGATACAAGGGGTCCTTTTAAGGATCCTCCTTTTTAGGAGCCCTTTTTAGGATCCTCTTGCTTGCTGTATGCTTTTGCCTCTTGTCCTACCCCCCAAGTGTTTGGTGAAATTTATTTCGGCAGGCACTTTGGCTGATGCTCGCATAGAGAAGAAAAATAACATGTGAAGTTACGAACAGTTTCATTCATAGCATGTGGTTTACAAAGGCATATAAAAAAGGGTTACATCTAATTGGGAGGTTACCTAGGTAGCCTCTTTGATTCTTACTCACTAAGATAACATAACAAGGAACAAACTAAACATAGGTCCTCTTTGCACCGGGTGCAGAAGCCTCACTTGTCGCATTTCTTAAGGTGTTCCGTAACTTGTGGGTCCAACTCGTGTGGATTGCGCCTTCATACACAACCATTGCCATCGGCATCGATGGTTTTGTGGCCGTGCGGAGGGACATGTTATAGCATTCCCTCGCTTCCTTCTGCTCCCCTTTCATGCATGCTACTCCCCCAGGGGTTGGGAATTTCATAGCTAGGTGATACACATAAGTTATCGCCTTCAATTCTCTCAGAGAGGGTCTCCCTAATACCGCATTGAAGGCTGAGGCGCAATCCACCACGACAAAGTTTGCCATTATGGTGGTTTGCCTTGGTTGTTCCCCCATGGTGAGGGCTAATTCAATTGCACCTAGGGGCTGTATCGAGTCCCCTGTGAACCCGTAAAGGGAGGTATTGCAGGGTTTCAGGTGTCGGACGCTCAGTCCCATTTTCTCCAAAGCGGGGAGATGCAGGATGTCTACAGAGCTTCCATTATCCACTAGGACCTGATGTACTCTCATGTTCGCAAGCTGGACAGTTAGCACCAGGGGGTCATTATGAGGGAAATGTACCCCCTGCGTGTCTTCTTCAGTGAAGGTTATCGAGTCATTCTCGCCTTTGAAACTCTTCGGGGGGCGTTGCTCCAAACTTAAGATGCACGGTGGTGGTCTTTGTCTGGCCTCCTTGGCATATTTGTCTCGTCCCTTCCTTGAATCGCCTACGAATCCTGGTCCTCCAAAGATGGTCCTGACCTCTCCCTGAACTTCTGGGGCCACCTCTCACGCCCACGGCGGGGATGCTCCTTCTTCTGGCCTCTGGTTCTCCTTGCACACATATCTACCCAAATGTCCCCTGTGGATGAGCTCCTCGATTTCCACCTTCAAATGGTTGCATTCCGCGGTGGTGTGGCCGATATCTTTGTGATACTGGCAATACTTGTTGGGGTCTCTTTTAGACCGGTCTTTTTTCATTGGCCTTTTGAAAGGGACTTGGTTTTCATTCGTAATGAAAATATGCTCTCTCGCATGGGTGAGGTCAGTATAAAAGATGTAGGGGCCCTGTATGCGCTCATCAGAGCGTTGATGCTTCCGGGGTCGATCATTTCTCGTTCCCTCATAGACCCTCTTCTTCTTTGCACCGCTTTGGTTTTCTCAGATCGAAGGTTTTGGGGGTGACTGGCCTTTTCCGGCTTTGAGGCTCTCGTGGCCATCCTCCACGTGAATATATTTTTGTGCTCGCTCGTAGAAATCATCCAAGTATGTGACCTCCCTCTTGAGCATGTTATCCCATAACTTGCTTCCCGAGCGCACTCCAGCTGTGATGGCCATTTTTAGCTCTCTGCGGGTCAAGCTCCCTACTTTAGCTGCCTCCATATTGAACCTGTGAATGTAGCTCTATAGATTCTCATTTTCTCCTTGCTTCACATTGGCGAGGCTGGTGCTTGGCATCGTGTAGTCCCGTACGACGTGGTGCTGCTGGAGGAATTCATCAGAAAACTGTTGCCAAGATCTGATGGACCCCGGTCTAAGTCTTTTGAACCATTTGTACGCAGGTCCATTTAATGTGACAGCGAAGCAGTGACATCTGGCTCCGCTACTAACTCCCCTCAGTTTCATCAGATCGTTAAATGCATCCAGATGATATTTTGGATCTATGCTTCCTTCGTAGGGGGTCATATGGGGCTCCTTAAAGTTGGCTGGGAGCTGGATGGGTTAGATCTCCTTGATGAAGGGTGACTCATGGTCGAACCCATCCTCAAAGGCTTGACCTCCAGGGGCAGTGACGATTTTGCTCCGTACGCTTCTTATTTCTGTGTCCAGGTCTTGCCTCCTCTTATTCAAGGAATCTCTCAGCGTGGATGGGTTAGGATCCCCCCTTCCATCGCCTCCTCGGGGTGCCGCAGGGGGTGTGGTCCTTTTACCCGCCCTCTTTTTGTTGACTTCTTCTCGTAGATCTGAGGTGACCTCGACATCGTTACGAGGGGTAGCATTGGTCTTCGACCTTGGCCCCTGGGGCTGCTTCGGTGGTCCGAGGCGTTCATGCTGCTTCGTCCGGGGGGTGTTACTAGTGGAGAGTCGGGTCCGTCCATCATCTACTGGGACGGTGGTTTCTACCCCCTCATGGCCTCTCTATTTCTGCTTAGGGAGTGTCACGTGTGATCTCCCTTGCAACAGGCCATTTAGCACCTCTTGCATGTTCTCCAGGGTGGTTTCTAGCCTCTGATTCTTACGGTGAAGTTCTCGTGTCTCATCTTCGTAGAATTGAGACTTAGAACTCGAGCTCACGGAGTGGACTCGAGGGTGCTTGTCAGCCCGATGCTTCGATGGGCCTGGATCCTGCCGACCGGGGTTTGGCACCTGCGGCGGCCTTGGAGGCAGGAACTCATTGGCGCCCCTTGCTGGGGCAGCCGCCGACCTTGGGCGATCCTCCTCAGGTGGGATTTTCGGGGACGAGGTGATCGACCCAAATCGGGTATGTTTAAAAATTTATACTCGCAAGCGCACAAATCGTATTTATAGAATAGTTTTCGTGTAAGCACGAGGTCGAACCCAAAGGAGTTGTCTAAAATAAAAAAGAAAACTATTTTAAATCAAAAGTAATAAATTCTAACCTAGTTCCAAAGATTGATGAGTTTTAATATTATGAACATAAAATGAAAGATTGAAAAAATAAAGCTATTTAAGAGAATGAAAATAAACCAATAATGATTTGACAATAAGTGTTAAAAGAAAAGATTATTAAGATACTAGAATCCATAAAATGTAAGTTTAATAATATTTATTAGTATATTGATTCCCAAGTTTTAGTGATAGTTAAAATAATTTAAACTATCATTTTCCAAAAAGATTTATAATTTTAAGCACAAATTTCTTATAAAAAGATAGGATTTTTCTTCACTTTTCAAAATTATAATTTCAAAGCATTTAGTGTAAATCAATCTAATGAAATAACAAATAAATCAATGAACATTATTTATAAGGCAAAACATAATATTTTTGTTCTAAGCATGGATGTGTACAATTTAATGACACATCTTACACAAAGAATATTATGTTTATGCACTAATGAAGAACAAAGTGTAAATATGTTCTAACAATCTAAAATACAAGATATTTAAGATGAAAGAAATTTATGAAGAATAAAAATCCATAGACTTTGTTGCATTACAAGGGAAATCAACATACAACATAAATATTACCTAGTTACAAGTTGCTTCATCATGATCTTAATAATCTTATGAAAAAGATTAGAAGCACATAACTAGAGTAGAAATTACAAAATAAATGACATACATACTTGCAAAATGCTCTTGAAAAACCCAAATGGAAGAGAGAATGGTAGAGAGAAAATGGGAGAAAAAAGATGGTAACCCAAAACATTAAGCACCCTAAAATGGTCTTGAAACTCCATATTTATAGCCAAAAAGATTTTATTAAAATAATCAATTTAAATTAATTAAATTGATTAGATTAATAAAATAAAATAAATATGGTATGTAAAGGTAAATTATAGGGTGTAATGATGATGTTGTGGTGAAAAAGTGTATAGAAAATGGGTAAAAAGTGGCATTTTGAGCATAGGGGACAAATGGTACACTTAGGCAAATTTAGGCTCAAAAAGTGGCAAAAATGCAGCACTAGGCTGCTGGTGGCAGGCGTGGCCTTGTGGGCTGAGGACAAGCTGGGCCTGGCTGGTGGCAGGCGGCCCAAAAGCTGGTCCGTACGGCTTCTAGGCGACTTGCTGCTTGCTGCTTTGGAGGCAGATTGATGGCAAGCGGCTGAGATGTTTGCCAGGCGTGAGGAGCAAGAGCTGGGGACTTTGGGCCGTGTGGTTTGGAGGCCCAATTGGGCTGCTGGAGGATGCTACACATGAAGGTTGCTTTGTGATGTAGAAGCCGAATGCTAAGATAGGCTTGTTGGTGCTGTAGCAGGCGGGCCTTGTGGGCTGAGGACAAGCTGGGCCTGGCTAAGGCATTTCAAGAATGCCACTTTTATCATAGATTTCCTTTAAAAAAAAATGCAAATTAATTTCTATAAAATAGTATAAATTAACTTCAAATAAATATTTTCAACATAGAAATACATCTCATTAATTCAAAGAAAATATTAATTTAAACTTAATTTGTTTTGACACTTAAGTTGAATAAATATGCATTTATTTTTACCACTAAACACACAACAATAATTCAAATAATTAAATTACAACACATTATATTATAATAACTATAAAAACATACAAATATATATAAAATCAAAATAAGCCCAATAAATTCAAAATTACTTTAAAATTTAATAAATCAATTAAAAACTCAAGAATTAAGCAACAATTAGCACATAAAAAGTGGTAAAATAACTCTATTTTGTAGAGTTATCACGAGGCCTCCCTTTCATCTCTGGGCACCTCAGGCTCCCTTGGGGCCTCCATGTTTGCAGGTGGAGGAGGATCCTTCATGGAGGCTTTTAGCTGATCTCCATCAAGGTGGACTTCCACCTCGCGCGGCTCTCTCAACCGTTTCGAATGTCGCGACATTTTTTCTTATTGGAATCGACGAAAGAACAGTGACTTGCAATCTATCCTTCCCACAGACGGCGCCAAACTGTTGACGGTGAGAACTCGTCAACCAAGTTAAGTTAGAAAAATAGAAATGTAGAGATTATCAAAAGAAAAAACTTCAAAGATCTAATTGGAAACTCAAAGAACACTTCCAGAAGAAAAATGGTGAACTGAAATTGTATTCCTTATCGTGTAATGCTACAATATTTTTTCTAACCCCCCCTCCATGTGGAAGTGGGGTTCATTTTATAGTGGGCTCTAATGGCCCTGGATACATTGTGGTCCAGGGGACTAGGTGGTACACAAGTACACTGTCAGGAGAGTGGTCTCAGGGGTAGTGGTGTTGGTTCCAGTACATGGCCAGGTACCATGAGGATGTCTCCACTACTTGATTCGTACGAATGTCAGAGGAGTGGTGCTAGGGATAGTGGTCCAGGTGGTGGTGGTGTCGACTCTGTAACGACCCACTAATCTAGACTATTTGGACCATTAACGAATCTATACATAAAACTTACATTTTTGCGGAAATACCATAATTTTATTGAAACTTGTGGAAACAAAGGTTACTTTCATAAAATAGGTAGGATATGGGTACCCATTGTCTTTAAAACAAAAATAACTTAAAGTAAAAAGGGTTACATAGAAAATGCGGAAAAATACATTTAAAAAAACATAAAAACATAAATAAGACTACATCCTCGAATCGAATAACGCTCGGCCCCTTGACTCCATTCACCATCGATACACATCCTCTAAGCGTCACGAATCTTTCCGCCTCTAAAGCTTATTTCCTGCACATAAACAGAAAGGAATGAGCCTAATGCCCAGCAAGGAAAAATCTAACACATAGTCATACACATAAATTTCATAATAAACGTAAAGACATATCATAACACATAATACACTTATTATAATGGCCATTATTACTTGGGGTCCCATAGACTAAACAAGCTTATGCCCATGAGATTAGTGGGGTCCTACCAGCTAAATAGGCTTATGCCCACAATCTTTTTGGGGTCTTGTTAGTCAAATAGGGCATATGCCCAAGCCTACAACAAACACATGCATAACATATTCATAACATATCATAACATAACACATAAGATAACATAAACATAAAACATATAGATTCTAGCCTATTTTCCTTACCAAAGTTACCGAGATTATGGACTGAGTTGGGACCTTTGGAACACTCCTAAAACCATAAGAAAGAGTGAGTCTAAAGAAAGGAGATGAAATGGAAGAGATGGAAAGACTAAACCATAGAAAACATACTTACCGACTTATATGCTTAAGAGCTTGGATTCCCTAACCAAAATAAGAATGAGGTTAGGGGATTGAGTAGAAGGTTTTGAGAAAGGAAATAACATGAAATAAATGAAATAGAGTTTTGGTTTTACCTCAAAGATTTGCAAGATCAATCTAACTTCCACCGAAATACTATAGCACTCACTTCCCAAAGTGTTTGATAAGCTTATGATGTTTAAGCTTATAGTTTTTCCCCAAACCAAGTGTTTACACTCTCACACTCACTTATCACTAGCAGCTTCTGAACTTAGAGCAAATGGTGAATAATGGCTGGGTACTAGGTCCTATTTATAGAGTTTGGGAATGAAAATATCTTGATTTTACTTGAATAAAAATAATGGCTTTTTAGGTGAAAATCATTTGAATAATCGTTCAGCAGAGGCTGAAGACTCGTTCAAAAGATGCTGGACTGTTGAAGGAGTTTGAATGGCTGAAAGGAAAAGAATTCAAAAGAGTTTGAATTCATGCTGAAGGAGGCGATATATCGCCCCCTGTAGGCGATATATCGCCTGGGCCAGTATGCCCGAGGCGACCGTGCATCGTTTCGTGTTTTCCGTATCTACGTGCTGCGACATATCGCCCCCTATAGCTGCGATATATCGGCACTCGCTGAATAATTAAACACGAAATTACACAATTTTAGCTAAGTTTGAATGGAGTAAACAACCTTGACTAAGCCTTTAACGTATTCAAAGCTGCTGACTGACCCTATATCATTCAAACTTTACCTTTATTTAATTTAATCCTCAAAAATACTTAATCCTTAATTACCATTCATAACATGTGCTTAAAATCCTATTGGTTGATGTCTAAACCTTATAATATAATAAATATAATCCTTAATATCAGTCACATTAATCAAACCTTAGGTTAAACTTAATATCCTTAAACTATAGATTAAACTTAGAAAATCTATAAGTACTACTATGAGTGTCCAAATAATTCCCGGTCTGAACCAAAAATCCATAGTAACAAAGATAATGCTATAAATACTATCATACTATTATCTATCTTAGCTAAGTAAAGTTCTTGGACTCTACAGACTCTGACATCTGGCCAAAGACACACAGGCCATGTCCCTTCTCCCAGTACTCCCACTACTCGACTGGCATGAGTATCCGTATCAGACATACGGGGTCTTAAAGGCCGTACCCCGTACAAGATTGTACTAATATGATCCTTTTGAATCATACTTGGGCTTTTACCTCTAAATGCTGGAGTCTCGATAGGCCTTCATGGGAGACACTCACTTGAGGTGCAGGGTGCGAGACACCTGGTACTTGTAGGGGTTGTGGCGCGAACTGGGGCTCTTGGGCCCTTGGCAAAACACTTGCCGGCGCACAAAACGGTCGTGGGTGTCCGAGGAAACATGACCTTGCAAGAGCGCCTGGGCGTGCGAGGCGAGGCGCTCCCTCGCGAGACCCTGGAGATGTGGATGCAGGCGGTGTCGTGAGGTGCGTCGCGAGGCCTTGCGCGTGCAGATGCAGGTCGGTGCGCAAGGCGCATCGCGAGGCCCTGCGCGTGCGGATGCAGGTAGGGCGCGAGGCATGTCGCGAGGTCCTGGAGGCACGGATGTAGGTGGAGTCGCGAGGCCCTACATACGCGGATGTAGGTGGGCACGCGAGGCGCGTCGCGAGGCTCTGTGCGCGCGGATGCAGGTGGGCGTGCGAGGCGCGTCGCGAGGCCCTGTACGCGCGGATCGTCGCGAGGCCCTGTATGCGCGGATGCAGGTGGGCGCGCAAGGTGCGTCTTGAGGCCTTGCGCGCGCAGATGCAGGTAGGGCGCGAGGCATGTCGCAAGGCCCTCACGCAGATGTAGGTGTGGCACAAGGTCCTGCGCGCGCGGATGCAGACGGGGGCGCGAGGCGTGTCGCGCGCGGATCCAGGTGGTGTCGCGAGAGGGGTCTCGCGAGGGGCTGATGCGTGTTACACTGGCGCTGCCTGGTGTGCGATTCGTGTCCTCGCAGGGTGCATGGGTGTTAGGCACGCTGAGAATAGCATCACTTGCCTCCTTGCGAGAAGATGGTGGCCCCATGGCCTTGTGGCACAAACACGTATTTAGGCGTTTATGGGACCTTAGCATGTTCTTTGGACCGTTTACAAACATGGAATTTTGAGCATCCACAGCATACATTAGACAATACAAGTATGCGTACATATTAATCATATATCACAACCGATTAATTACAAACACAGTATTAACTATGTTCCTTAACGGGGTCGAGCCTTAATTACGCAGATAATGCAAACAAGCGTATATCATTTAACAATTATTCAGATACAGAACATTCAAGCATGCATAATCATTGATCACAATTATAATCTTATTCATGTTCATTCTAAGGGGCCTGAGCCTTACTCATAATTATATTTAACACCCGGGCCAAGCCGTAATCACATATATCACTTATTGGGTGTAGGTTTCTTACCTCAAGTCCGAGTGCAACGTATAAGAAGAATGCCCATCGAGCACGATCCCATTTCTGAGCCCCTAGCGGTAACCTAGTCACAACCATAATTTAAAATACCATTAATAACGAGCCAATAAAGGCTTCCAGACAAAGTCCTAGCCTTCAGGATGCTGAATTCTACTAATTCGGGTAGTAGAATAGATCCCAAGCCTTAGGTTTGAGTTCCCGTCACTCAACCTAAATTGGCCATTTCTGCCTATGAGTGCTGCGCTGCCCCCTAATGGGTCGCGACGCGCCACAAGTCAGAGGCTTATGCTGCCAAAAACCCAGAGACACATGCCGCGACTCAGCTCTGAAGGGTCGTGGCACGCCTATGCGAAACATGACACCCCATGCCCCTAGGTTCAGGCAGGTCGTGATGCCCAAAGAATAGGGTCGCATCGCGACCCTACGAACCCATATTTTCCAGCTTTCTTCCTTAGCCAAATCCTACCAAAACCATTCCAAACAATTCCTAAAACCATAATTCAGTCCCCATAATAGAATCAACATAATTATAGCAACAAAACCCAACCTTAAGTTCACCCAAAACCCCCTATAAAGCTCCAATTCAATTCCTTGAGCCACAAGTTCAAGAACACTTAAAATAAAAAATAAAAATGAATCAAAACAGAGATTAGAGTTTACCTCAGGTGTGATTACTATCCTTCTAGCTATAGCAAATCCAATCCTAACTCAAGCCTTCAATTTCCCAAGTTTTCAGCCTTTAATTTCTTAGTTTCCTCAACAATCAACAAGAAAGATGAGAGAGAGAGAGAGGAGAATGAGTGAGAGAGAAGAGAGAGTTGCTGAGAGTTCCAAGTGTTTTGTGAGGTTAATTAGAGTTTAAGTAACTCTAAGTAAATCCCGAGGCTCGGGGTACCAAAAACGTCTTCAATGGTAAAATTGTCAAAATCCCTGAAATTCCCTCCTAATCTCACTAACTCCGAATATATCCTCAAATATTTATTCCCATTAACTGATATCTCAGTAATGTACTAAATACCCAAAATACCCCTTGACTCACCCTGAGTCGGGTATTGGTCCCGTTGAGACTTTCGCGCTAACTTGCTCCCTAGGATTGCCTCGTGCCGAATAACCCAAATATATCCACATAATAATATGGTCTCACACATATATCACATATATGCCCATATATTCTAAGTATACATGTAATAGGCCAAATTACGAAAAATGACCTTCTAATAAGAAACGGGCCCAAATGCATATCTAATACACCTAAACATGCATATCTAGTCATATTATAATATAACTCACGTAATCACATAGTGATACATATATATATCACATAAACACATATTTCATAATTAAATCACATATATGCAAATAATTTCCATAATTCACCATCATGGCCCCCTAATCAAGGCCCTAAGCCTTATTAGGTAATTTGGGACGTTACAACTATCCCCTCCTTCCAGGAATTTCGTCCTCAAATTTTTTACCTGAATAGCTTGGGATACTAATCTCACATATCTGACTCTAGCTCCCAAGTCATTTCCTCAACCTTGTTGTTCCTCCAAAATACCTTAACCAAAGGTATAGTCTTGTTCCTCAAGACCTTGTCCTTCCTGTTTAAAATCTGAAACACAAAGTTCCTTACCTTAGCTAGATCTTGCTGCTGCTCCTCATAGGATAAAGCTGTCTTGAATTATAGATCCTCATAACTTAGGACATGAGTCTCATTTGATACATACTTCCTCAACATTGAAATATGAAATACATTGTGCACACTAGATAGTGTCGGGGTAAGGCCAACCTATAGGAAAACTGACTGATCCTCTCCACGATCTCAAATGGTCCAACAAACCTAGGGCTCAACTTGCCCTTCTTCCTAAATCTCTTCACCCCTCTCAGTGGTAAAACCCTAAGGAAGACATAGTCTCCCACTTGGAACTCCACGTTCCTCCGCTTTGGGTCTGAATAGCTTTTCTGTCTGCTGTGAAACGCGAGCATCTGAGCTCTCATCCTTTCAATAGCCTCAGTGGTCCTCTGAACTTCCTTAGGACCCAAATATTTCCTGTCACCCATCTCTTCCCAGCGAATGGGCGATCTACACTTCCTACCATACAACATCTCATAAGGTGCCACTCCAATAGTCGACTGATAGCTGTTATTATAGGAAAACTCTATCATAGGAAAATATTTACTCCAGGACCCTTCAATGTCCAATACACATGCTCTCAGCATATCCTCCAATATCTGGATAATCCTCTTAGACTAACCATCAATCTGAGGATGATAATATGTAATGAACTTGAGCTTTGTACCCATTGCCTTCTGTAAACTTCCCCAAAACTTGGAAGTAAAAGATAGGGTCAATATCTGACACGATAGACCTCAAAGTCCCATGAAGGCGTACTATCTATCTCACATAGAGATATGCATACTGGTCAACTCTGTAGTTCGTCCTCACTGGTAAGAAGAGAGCTGACTTCGTATGCCAGTCCACAATGACCCAGACTGAATCGTGCTGGCCACTGTCCTAGGCAACCCCACCACAAAATCCATTGTGATGTCCTCCCACTTCCACTATGGGATATCCAGAGGCTGTAATAGCCATGCTGGTCTCTGATGCTCTGCCTTGACCTGCTGATAGGTCCGGCACTTTGCCACGGACTTAGTCACGTCCCTCTTCATCCCAGGCCACCAATATAAGTATTTCAAATCCTAGTACATCTTCGTGGTGCTTGATCCAGAATCTCCCGTCTGATCCCAGTGTCCATCAGAACACAAATCCAATCCTTGTATCTCAATTAACCTATGTCTGACACTGTATAGCTCTTAGCCACTCCAGCTCGGACGTCCCCTCTAATCTTTCCCAACTGTGGGTTACTCAACTGTTTCTCTTTGGTTCTCTCTACAAGAGTAGACTACAGGGTGATGTTGACTAATTAGCCCACCACTAACTCAATACATGCCCTGGTCATATCATCAGCCAACTCTTTGAAAATCTGCCTAGCACTATACAACTGCCCTAGACCCTTTCGGCTTAAGGCATCTGCCACCACGTTTGCTTTCCCTGGGTGGTAGAGGATCTCACAATTATAATCCTTCACCAGCTATAACTAACGTCTCTGCCTCATGTTCAAGTCCTTCTGGGTGAAGAAGTATTTCAAACTCTTGTGATTAGTGTATATCTCACAATTCTCACCATACAAGTAGTGTCGCCACACCTTTAGTGCAAAAACTATTGTTGCAAGTTCTAAATCATGTGTGGGGTACCTCTACTCATACTCCTTTAGCTGACCTGATGCATATGCAATCACCTTTTCTGTCTGCAGAAGGACACAACCTAGACCCTGTCTCGAGGTGTCACAATAAACCACAAACTTGTCCTAATTTGTAGGAAAACAGAAAACTAGAGCGGTGATCAGATTCTTCTTCAGTCTCTTAAAGTTGTCCTCACACCTGTCTGACCATATGAACCTCTGATTCTTGCGTGTCAACTCTGTCAGTGATGATGCAATCTTGGAAAACCCCTCCACAAAGAATCTATAATAACCTGCCAATCCCAAGAAAATTATGTTCTCTGAAGCATTCTTTGGCCTTGGCCAATCTCTAACTGCCTCAATCTTTGCTGGATCCACCATAATTTCATCCTTACTGACTGTGTGACCTAAGAAAGTCACCTGTGGCAACCAGAACTCGCACTTCTTGAATTTCACATACAATTTGTGCTCTCTCAGACGCTGTAGTACTAATCTTAGATGTTGCTTGTGCTTTGTCTCTGACTTAGAGTATATCAATATATCGTTGATAAAGAAGATCACTAACCGATCCTAGTAATCTTTGAACACTCTATTTATTAGATCCATAAATGTTGCTAGGGCATTAGTCAATCCAAATGACATCACCAAAAACTCATAATGTCTATACCTGGTGCGAAAAGCTGTGTTCAGTATGTCTTCCTCCCTGATCCTCAGGTGGTGATAACCAGATCGAAGATCTATCTTGGAGAATATCATCTTACCCTGTAACTGATCAAACACATCATCAATCATTGGCATAGGATACCTATTCTTGATAGTTAATTTGTTTAGTTCTCTATAATAAATACACATCCTCAAAGAACCATCTTTCTTCTTCACGGAGAGAACAAGTGCGCCCCATGGCGAGAAACTGGGTCTAATAAAACCCAATTCTAGTAATTCCCGTAACCTAACCTTTAGTTCCTTCAGCTTTGTTGGAGCCATCCTATACGGTGCCCTTGACACTAGCCTTGTCCCTGGCACCAGTTCAATCACAAACTTTATCTCCCTATGTAGAGGTAACCATGGCAGATACTCTAGAAACACATCTAGAAACTCACAAACTAATTTATTTTGTCTTGGTCCCATTGACACGACCTGAGTGGTATCCACCACACTAGCTAAGAATCCTATGCATCCCCCCTGCAATAGGTCTCTAGCTCTAAGTATAGATATCATAGGTATACGGGATCCATGCACAGTGCCAAAAAATACAAAGGGATCCTCATCCTCAGGCTCAAAGGTTACCATCTTCTTCTTGTAATCTATCGTTGCCCCATACTTGGCTAACTAATCCATACTCAAGATCATATCAAAGTTGGTCATAACCAACTCTATTAAGTCAATTGAGAACTCTCTACCATCCACTGTCACTAGTAATGATCTGAATTACCTTCTGGAACCCTCTAACTCCATAGTAAGCAGCAAAGTACCAAACCCCACAGGATAAAAGTCACAAGGTCTACACAGTCCATCAATAATCATACTAGCAACAAAAGAGTGCGTAGCACCCGAATCAATCAAAAAGTTATAAGGGGTCCCAGCACTAGAAAGTTGACTTGTAACCACTGAGGGACTAGCCTCGGCCTCTACTTGAGTTAGGGTGAACATCCAAACTAGCGTCAGGCTGTCCACCTTCTTGGGCTCTTCCTTCTTGGCTTTCGAGCAATCCTTCTTTAAGTGTCCCACAATCCTGCAGACGAAGCAGACCTTCGCCTGAAATTCCCCAATATGGCACCTACTATAGTACACTCTGGGAATGCTTTCCATGTCTCACCGCCACTCTGGTGGCCTATCTGTACACCTTGTGGCCTCCTATCTAGCCCTGGAGCTAAAAATGTATCTAGAGCCCTTCACTTTTAGTCACTAGGGCCTCCGCCCCTACCCAAGCCTGCAAATGGAGGTCTCAGCCTCCTAGAATCCCTTCTGGCCACATTCTCGCGCCAGATCTTATTCTCTGCACTCTCAGCTATGAGCACCTTCTCAACAACATATGCATAAGTAGTCACTCCTGGCACAGTAGTAATGCGTACATCCCGAGCTATCATAGGCCGTAGCCCCTGGAGAAACCTCTCCCTTTTGGTCCCATCAGGGGGCAACAGATCCCCAGAAAACTTTGCCAATTTGTCAAACTTCAAGGCATAATTGGTCACTGACATGTTGTCCTGAAGTAACTTGTTGAACTCTTTAGCCTTTACAGCTTTAACTGCATCATTGTAGTATTTCTCATTGAACAGAGTTATGAATTCTTCCTATTCCATAGTTTTTACAACCCTGGTCTGGGATACAACCTCCCACCATATTCGGGTATCCTCCTGAAACATATAAGTGGCACAGGCCACTCTCTCATTACCGTCCACCCTCATGAAATCCAGGATGGCAGTTATCATTGTCATCCACTTCTCAGCCTTCAGTGGGTCTGAACTGCCCTAAAAAACCAGAGGGTGCTGTTTCCTGAACCTCTCATACAAGGGTTCCCACCTTTTTTCCACTACCTGAGGCGGTACTGCTGCTGGTACCACTGGCTGTATCACTGCCGGTACTGCGAGTTGTAGGTTCCCTGCTGGAACCTGTTGCTGTCTCAAGAGGCTAATCTCATCTTCTTGCCTCTGTAACCTGGCTTGCATATCAACAAGCACATATTTCCAGTTTTCTGGATCTGGCAATGGGGCCTGGCCCTGGTCATTCTCTTCCCTGACCTATATTTCTTGGCCAACCAACGTCTCTAGCCTTTGAGGAAGAATATTGACAACTGTCCCATTCTGCAATGATCAATTTGGTCGTTAAGTAAGTAATAACTATACATCTTGCCACCTAGCGGTCCAAGACCGAACAAACAAACAGATTCAATGCTAATAAGCATGCCAACACATAATATTCAATCATGGTGCTAATAAGCACTTCCTGATATTCATCAGGAAATAATGATGCTCATAAGCAATTAACAATGCAAATAAGTATGTTCAAGCATTTACACGTGTATAACAATGTTAATAAGCATGTTCTTTTATCCTTGCCATTATTACCAGTGCTAATAAGCATCTCCTAATATACATGTATCTATAACAGCGCTAATGAGTGTGTCCTGACCTACATATCCATATAACAATGCTAATAAGTGGTTCAGTTGGATTCACAAGCAATAACAATGCTAATAAGCATTTCTTTATTATTCATGCAACAGTCAAGGGCCAGGTCCTATCAGAATATCTCATGCTCCCTAATAAGACATGCAAAGAAGACGTATACATTTATTTAAATAGTTAAGCACTTAATCACATAAGCAGTTACCAAACCCTGAGTCGAGCTTATCTTTATTAGCGAGTGTACATGCCCGACCAGTCTTCAGGAACTCTTAAACCTTGGCAGCTCTAATACTAAGTTGTAATGTCCTCCTATTCCAAGACCGTTACACTGTGTATATTAAATAGTGCCAGACTTGCTAATCAAGTCCCTTGGTTATAAACGTGTATTTAAGGTTAGTGACAAGGGCTATGGTTAAAAATTGTGGTCAACTTTTCATTAAAAATATTTATGTTTATACATGAGATCCCAAAATAACATTTAAAAGGCTAGTACAGCTCAAAAGTTACAACCAGCCGACCTAAGCGGCAAAATAAGGGATACAACCCTAGTTCCTCCAAGATAACCTCGACCATGATGGTCGAGCAGCCGTTTATGTACACGCCGCCACCGAAGCTCACCAACTCATGGTTGGTCCAGCTTTCCTTTCCCTTTACCTTTACCACATAGTTCCCGTGAGTCAATTCTCAGCAAGAAAACTTAAACATGTGCATGAATAGTAAATACAGATTCCAGATGCATATCTTGCATGCCCAGCTATAATAACCTACTCATGCATGCATACAATTACAAATAAATAATTATGGGATCATTATGGGGCCCGTTGCCCTAAATAGGTGACCATGGAGTCAACTTGGGTCCCTTTGCCCTAAATAGATGACCATAGAGTTAATCTGAGGCCCCTTTCCCTAAATAGATGACCATAAAGTCAATCCAGAGCCCTATGCCCTAACTATGTGACCATAGAGTCACCTGGGGCCCTGTGCCCTAGCTCTGAGTAACTAGCCATAGAGCTAGCAGAGCGCTTTATTCTTTTCCAAATGACCATAGGGTTGGCCAACGTAATAGAAAGTCCCTGATTGGGCCTAAGCCTCTCGACCAGCGCACAACGCGCTATTGTCGCTCTTGACTAATAAGTTAATGCTTTAATCATATATTTAGGCATAGATAAGCATACCTCAGACAATACAAGTATGCATACATATTAATCATATATCTCAACTGATTAAATACAAACACAGTAGTAACTATGTTCTTTAATGGGGTCGAGCCCTAATTACGCAGATAATGCAAACAAGCGTATATCATTTAACAATTATCCGGATACAGAACATTCAAGCATGCATAATCAACGATCATAATTATATTCTTAACCATGTTCATTCTCAGGGGCTCGAGCCCTATTCATAATTATATTTAACCACCGAGCCAAGCTCTAATCACAGATATCACATATTGGGTGTAGTTTTTCTACCTCAGGTCTGAGTGCAACGTATAATAAGAATAGCCCTCGAGCACGATCTCGATTCCGAACCCCTAGCGGTAATCTAGTCACAACCATAATATAAAATCCCCTAAATAACGAGCGAATAAAAGCTTCCAGACCGAGTCCTAGCCTCTAGGACACCGAATTCTACTAAACCGGGTAGTAGAATCGATCTCGAGCCCTTAGGTTTGAGTTCCCATCACTCAAAACCTAAATTGGCCATTTATGCCTATGCACATCGTAGCGCCCCCTTATGGGTTGCGGCGCGCCTCAAGTTAGAGGCTCCTCCTGCCAAAAACCCAAGGACACATGTCGCGACTCAGCTCTGAAGGGTCGTGGCGCGCCTATGCAAAACAAAACACCCCAGGCCTTGGGTTCATGCGGGTCGAGGCGCCCCAAGAATAAGGTCGCGGCACGACCCTACGAACCCTGATTTTCTAGCTTTCTTCTTAGTCCAAATCCTACCAAAACCATTCCAAACAATTCTTAAAACCATAATTCAGTTCCTAGAACATAATCAACAATAATCCAACAACAAAACCCAACCTTAAGTTCATTCAAAACCCCCCACAAAACTCCAATTCAAATCCTTGAGCCATAAGCTCAAGAACACTTAAAACCAAAAACAGAAATGAATCAAAAAAAGGATTAGAGTTTACCTTAGCTGTTATTTCTATCCTTCTAGTTGTAGCAAATCCAATCCTAACTCAAGCCTTCAATTTCCCAAGTTTTCAGCCTTTAATTTCTCTTAGTTTCCTCAACAATCACCAATAAATATGAGAGAGAGAGAGAGAGAGAGAGAGAGAGAGAGAGAGAGAGAGAGAGAGGACAACGAGTGAGAGCGAAGAGAGGGTTGCTGAGAGTTCCAAGTGTTTTGTGTGTTTTGGGAGGTTACTTAGAGTTCAAGTAACTCTAAGTAAATCCCGAGGCTCGGGGTACCAAAAACGTCCGCGAGGATCAAATGGTGAAAACCCTTAAATTCCATCCTAATCTCACTAACTCTGAATATATCCTCAAATATTTATTCCCATTACCCGATATCCAGATAATGTACTAAATACCTCTTGACTCACCCCGAATCAGGTATTGGTTCCGTTGTGACTTTCCCGCTAACATACTCCCGCCTCGTGCCGAATAACCCAAATATATTGACATAATAATTTGCTCTCACACATATATCACACATATGCGCATATATTCTAGGTATACTCGTAATGGGCCAAATTTCGAAAAATGCCCTTCTAATAAGAAACGAGCCCACATGCATATTTAATACACATAAACATGCATATCTAGTGATATTATAATATAACTCATGTAATCACATAGTGATACACATATATATCACATAAACGCATATTTCATAATTAAATCACATATATGCAAATAATTTCCATAATTCGCTATCCTGACCCCCTAATCAAGGCCCTAAGCCTTATTAAGTAATTTGGGACGTTACAACGAGAGTCAGAAATATTCACTTAGTTAAATAGAGAAACATCTCAATTAATAAAACGTCCTGGACTTTTATTAACTACCTATCCATCCGATCAAAGTAACGAAAACTCATGTGTCCCGGTAGGCGAGAGTCACAAACATTTCTTACTTTATGAGTTTGACCCACGGTTTTGATTATTATAGACTTAAGTCCTATAGTCACTGTAGGGATGAGTCTATAGAAGGGCCATCTATAACCATATATCCTAAGAAATTTAACCATGTTAAGAAGTGCAGTGAACACTTTCTGTAGGGAGACGAAATAAAAGCGCCATGCGGCCCCACTTAACTCTAACCTTGTTAAATCAACGGTGGAGATCGAATTCAAATTTTAAAACTCATTATTAAATCTTTTAGAATTTTATTCATTTAAAAAAACAACATATTAACTTAGGTTTGCCAAATTATTAAAATAAATAATAAATCAACTTAGGTATGCCAAAATTTTAAAATAATCAATAAATCAACTTAGGTTTGCCAAATTATTAAAATAATCAATAAACCAACCTAGATTTGTCAAACTATTAAAATAATCAATTAACAAACTTAGGTATGCCAAATTATTAAATAATTAATAAACCAACTTAGGTTTACCAAATTATTAAAATGATCAATAAATCATAGTTTATAATTTTCCCATTAATTTTAAAATTACCATTGAAAATTAATCCAAAAAATAGAATTAATTTGTTTCTAGGTCCAGCTAAAAAGAATAACCTAATACAATTAAGTCTAACTTAGGTAAATGGACCTTAACAATTCGAGTTTCCTGGAGGAGAGCTGGGTTTAGTATGTCGGACCCACTACTAAGGCTCCTTAACTTCCACACAAAGTCCGAAAAGACAAGAATTTGAACCTTCGTTTTATTAATTGTTATTCAATTGATTAAGCCAAATATAGTAATGCAAAGTAAATGGGCCTTCACAAGTGGAACCAACCACAAGAGATGAATTTAAACTTTACATGTTCAATTGGGCCCAAATAAAACCTAACATTTTATGAAAGTTTTATTTGAGTTTTTCCACATTTTTCAAAACAAAAATTGGGTCATCATTATACTTATATTTAAAGCCAAATACAAAAATAACTTAATAATGATACTTGATATGTTAATAATTGGATGGACCTAACATGTTACTATATGAGCATGTATTATTAAATATACCACAATAATATAGTATTTTTGCAAAAATACCATAATTAATTAACATAGAATTATTTAGAAAAAATTCAAGATAATTAATTAAACAAGTTGAAAAATATTAAATTAAGTAAAGTAGAATTTATCAAACAAAATTCAATTTTAAATAAGGAGATGCCGATGACGTGGCAAGGATTTCTCACACATGGTTGACACGTGGCAGAGTCGAAATAAGGAGATGCTGTTCGATTATCGACAAGCTACACATTGCTTCGTCAAACCTCATGATTAGATACGACCAGGCTGGTCGTATGATTCTGTTTATTTCCTTAAAAGATTGTAATCTTGTAATAACTACGTGGATTATTTCCTCTTTATTGCCTTGATACATGGATATTAAGGATAGTTAAGGCCCATTGGCCCATGTAAACCCCCTTGAGCCTATAAATATGCATGAAATAGCTCAAGGAAAGGACTTTTGACCTTTGAATCTTTTTCGTGAATACTGAGAGGAAGAACATACAATGCGATTATCCATCGTCTTGTTGTAATTCTCCTCAAGTTTGTGAAACTCAAGAACCCTAATTCTTTGATCACGACATTGGGATTCAATATTAATAATAGCACTAAGTGGACGTAGGTCATTACCATTCATTGGGGCTGAAGCACTATAAATCGTCTGTGTCTATTCTTTACCAATAGATTAAACTCTTGATTATTATCTCATTTCTTGTCGTATTCTTGACTCCGTGTCGTTGGACAAATCGAGGGTCAACATTCTGGTGCTTTCATTGAGAGATTGATCAAGAAGTTGTAAGAAAATCTAATGGCAAAGACATCTAAGAAAGCTGGACCGGCCGCTGGCGCTGCATCATCTCAACCTCCTCCTCCAAATGTGGCGGAGAATGAACCACATTTAGAGTTTGAAGAGGAGGAGTTGGATACAGAAACACTGAGGGCAACACTGGGGGTGTTGCAGGATTAGTTGTCCAATCTGAGGACCAATCAGGAGAACGTAGCAGAGACAATGGCGATGCAGCAGAGAGAAATTGAACGTCAGTGTCAGGAGCTGAGTGAGCGACAGGCAGACATGGACCGTCGGCAAAGGGATACCATGGCCGCTCTCGAAGTAGCCATTCAATTTGCTCGAGGATAGGCTATGCCAGCCTCTCAGCCGAATCAGCCACCGAGCGCGCCACCACAGCGGCCTCCCAATCCCAATCCTCTACTCTAGCCAGCAAGCCCTCAGAGGCCGGAGCAGCCACCTGTGGCTCAGGACGATGTCCCAGTTAGGGATCCTGATCAGCAGCCTCCATCTCAGGCTGGTCGAGGCAATCCCTAGCGCCAGAGGCAGAATAGGGTCGGACAGCCGCCCTGCAGCCTTAGACGCCTAGGGGACAAAGAGCCAAATCCACCGAGCAGGGGGCAGCATCCTTCTACCAACAGAAGGCATCACGAGTCGGGCTCTGCGGCCAGGGGTCTCCCATGGCATAATAATGCATGGGGACCCGACGACCAGTGCAGGCCTCCCCCTAATGCTCGGGAAATACCAGCCCGAGGAGGAAATAGCGTGAACAGCCGGTCACGCCGTAGTCGGCCACAGTTTAGGGATGGCCATGACTATAATGAAGTCGATTCTGACAGTGGGAATGCTGGTCGGAGGAAAGAGGTGGAGACAGAAGCCCCCCACCTAGAGAAAATAGGCCAGCAAGCCATAACGCTGAGGGGAAACCTAGGCAGCATAACGTCTTTGATCGGCTAGGAGTTAGCGAGCAGAGATGCAGGGATGATGATTTAAGGGACGTACTCAACGACCGTCGTGAGAGGCACAATGAGTACGCTCCTCCGGCGCCGGCCGCCCCAGCAATCCCAGAAGCGGTTTAGGCTCAGATTGATGCTCTGAACTAGGTAGTACAACAACTGGTCGTGGGTCGGACATCCCACATAGAGTACGATCGGAGGAGGGGCACTTCGTTTATGCAAAGGATTGTTGTGGCAGAAACCCCTAGTAAATTAAAAATGCCCACAATACCAAACTTTGATGGGTATGGAGACCCAATATCTCATGTAAACAAATTTGAGATACAAATGGATATACAGAAAGTGTCAGAAGATGCCCGCTGCAGGATTTTCCCCACTACACTTTCTGACACTGCCCAGGAGTGGTTCTTTAAGTTCCCTCCTGCAGGTATAGTATCCTGGGAAATGTTCGTGAAGGAGTTTTGCGGACAATTCTATGCGGGTCGAGTACACCCCACAGAGGCCAACCAGCTGGTTGAGATACGCCAGAAGGAGGGAGAGCCCTTGAAGGAGTACATCCAGCGCTTTATGCGAGCAGCGGCTGGAGCCAAAACAGTGGGCAACGAAGGCAAAATGATGGCCCTAACTGCTGGGGTTAGACGCCATTCTCCCCTCTGGAGTAGCCTAAGAAAGAATGCAGTAAGAAGTACCCAAAAGTTTTAGGATCGAGCTAATCGATATATCAAGCTCGAGGACACGATTACCAATGAGGGGAAATCACCAACGAAGGACAAGGGGCCAAAGGAAGAACCTGCCAAGGCTGCCAACGGGTCGGAGAAACCCAATGGCAACGGCAAGGGAAACGGGAGCGTAAATGGCAGGAATGGTGGAAAGTGGGCGAGCAATGAGCCCTCAGCTTCTGAGAATAAACGCCCCAAAGGCAATAGATACGAGCTGAGATTCACCAACTACACGACCCTTGTCGAAAGTTGAGTGGAAGTATACCAGGCGACCGGCTCTAACGTGCCTTATAGGAGACCCGCGCCTATACGGAAGGATATCTCTAAGAGAGATACCACAAAATTCTGTCATTTTCATAACGACTACGGACATGACACTAATGAGTGTAACCAATTGAACGACAAAATTGAGTTCCTAATTAGGCAGGGACATCTAAGGAGATATGTGCAAGTCGCAGGAGGGTCTCAGTGAGAGGCTCAAGGTAGCAACGAGCAGGCGCCTACATGCCAACGCTCGCCATCTATACAACCAGCTCCTGTGGCAGGCACTTTACTCACCATCTGCGGCGGCCCACACCTTGCGGGGGACAGTGAGAAGGCAATGGAACGATACGCTCGAACCCTACGCCATGACCAGGACATCGAGATGATGAGTGTGGAGGATCGAGCACCAAAGAAGGCTCGAACAGAGGAGGAATTGATAACCTTCTCTGAGGACGATGCCCAACACGTTCGATTCCCACACTCCGATCCGCTGGTCGTTGACGTGCAAATTACCAACATGATGGTAAAGAGGGTGTTGGTCGATTCAGGAAGCTCGGTCAACATCCTATATAAGTCCTCGTTGGAAAGAATGAAGTTGTCCATTAAAGATTTGGAGCCATGCAACCAAACCGTCTATGGTTTTTTTGGCAAAGGGCTCGCCCCAACTGGGTCAATTAGGCTCCTAGTTACAGCAGGTACTGCACCTGCTAACAAGACATTACTCACTACTTTTATAGTAGTTGATTGTCCTTCAACATATAATGCTGTAATTGGAAGGCCAATTTTGGTCGACCTATGAGCCGTTACCTTGATATGGCACCTAGCCATGAAATTCCCAACCGACGTAGGGATAGGATGCATGTTGGGAAATCAGCGGGAAGGGAGGGAATGCTACAACGCCTTGATAACTAAAGAAAAGAAAGGTATATCGAGGGAAGTTGTTGGAAAAGAGTTGCAAATGGCAACTGATGTACAAGCCCAATCAGGTGATGATGTCACCAAATAGGGTGTTGCCCAAAGTGAGGACGGAGATTTAGATTCTCGCTTTGGGGATTTTGATGAAGAGATTGGACCTATCGAGGACCTTGAGGAGGTCCAACTCGATGAAGAAAATCCGACCAGGGTTGTGAAAGTTGGTAAAAACTTAGAGACAACAACAAAACAAGCACTGGTGGAATTTTTGAAGGAAAACCAGGAGGTCTTTGCCTGGCCGCATAAAGACATGGTTGGGATAGATCCTGTAATCATTAGCCATGTTCTGAACATAGACAAAAGTTTTCCACCGATACAACAAAAAAGAAGGCTGCTCGACAAAGATAGATCAAAGGCCCTAAAAGAAGAAGTCGAGAAGCTGAAGGAGAATGGATTCATCAGGGTAGCGTTTTATCCATCACGGGTCTCCAATCCCATACTAGTTCCCAAGTCGAATGGAAAATGGCAAACATGCATGGATTTCACAGACCTTAATAAAGCCTGCCCAAGAGATTGTTTCCCACTCCCTAGGATCAACCAACTAGTCGATGCCACTGCAGGGCATGAGATTCTCTCATTCATGGATGCATACTCCGGTTATAATCAGATTAGTATGCATCCTCCTGATGAGGATCACACTAGCTTTCGAACTGACACAGGGATTTACTGTTACAAAGTAATGCCCTTTGGTTTGAAAAACGCTGGTGTGACTTACCAGCGACTGGTCAACCACATGTTTAAGGAGTTGATCGGGACAAACATGGAGGTATATGTCGAGGACATGCTGGTTAAGTTGAAGAAGACAGAAGGGCATATAGGGGATTTGCAAGAATGCTTCAACATCTTGAATAAATATCAGATGAAGCTGAACCCCCTCAAGTGCTCCTTCGGAGTAGGATCAGGGAAGTTCTTGGGATTTATATTGAACTCGAGAGGAATTGAGGCCAATCTCGAGAAGATCAAAGCCCTGGTCGATATGAAATCGCCAGCAAAGATCAAGGATGTTCAAAGCTTGACCGGAATAATCGCTGCTCTGAGTATATTTATTTCCAAATCGATGGACATATGCGTCCCATTTTTTAATCTACTCAGAGGCAATAAGAAATTTTAATGGATAGAGGAGTGCGAACAGGCTTTCCAAGCATTGAAGACGCACATGTTGCAACCACCGGTCCTATTAAAGCCGGTTGATAAAGAAACTTTGTTCATCTACTTGGCGATCACAGATTACACTACTAGTGCTGAAAGAGAAGAAGAAGGCGTACAGAAGACTGTTTATTATGTAAGCAAAAGGCTAATTGGAGCGGAGCTGCGGTATCTACCTATTGAAAAATTAGCCTATTGCTTAATCTTAGCCTCCAGAAAGCTGCAGCCATACTTCCAAGCTCACCCAATCACAGTTTTGACCGATCAGCCTCTACGGCAAGTTCTGTAGAAGCTAGAAGCCGCAGGAAAATTATTGAAATGGGTAGTCGAACTTGGGCAGTTCGATATCTCTTATTTGCCACGAGCTGCAATAAAAAGGCAAGCCCTGGCTAACTTCATTGCAGAGTTCACTGGGCTTCCAGATATCGAGCAGCCAGAAGCATCTGAAGAACCTGAGCCTCAAAACAAACTCCTTCATGGAAGTTGTTCACTGACGGCTCCTCTAATGAACATCACGCAAGAGCAGGTGTGATTTTGATAACGCTTGAAGGGCATCGATTTCACTGCGCAATCAGGTTTGACTTCACTGCTTCTAACAACGAGGCTGAGTATGAAGCATTGCTCGCTGGGTTACGATTGGCCAGGAACATGAACATAAAGATACTTGACATATACAATGACTTGCAGCTGGTAGTAAATCAGATCATGGGAGAGTACCAGGCCCGTGGTTTAAAGATGGTCGTTTACTTAAACAAAACGAAGGATCTATTAGCACAGTTTGACAAGTACGCCCTTCAGCAAGTACCTCGCGACCAGAATTCAAACATTGATGCTTTGGCCAAATTAGCAAGTGCGAAGGATGTTGCTGCTCTGAACATAGTGCCAGTTGAATGGCTGTCTGTGCCAAGCATCCAAGCAGAGGAGACTACTTTGGTGATACAAGTGGCAGATACATGGATGGCACCATACATAGAGTATTTGACGCAAGGCGTGTTACCGACGGACAGAAACAAAGCTAGGACCCTTCAGCGGCAGGCTGCTAGGTATATCCTGATCGATGGAATTTTGTACCGAAGGGGGTACTCAATGCAACTCCTCAGATGTATTTCGAAAGAGAAGGCCAAGGAATTGATGAAAGAGGTTCACGAAGGCTTTTGTGGGGACCATGCTGGGGGGCAAAGCTTATAAAAAAAGATCCTAAGGCAAGGATAATTTTGGCCAACAATGAATGAAGAATCGATGGAATTTGTGCGGAGGTGCGACAAGTGCCAGAGGCTCTCCAAAATTCCACGAGCAACCCCTAATGAGCTGAAACAGATGCAAAGTCTGTGGCCATTCGCAGTCTGGGGTATAGATTTAATCGAATCTCTCCTTATAGGAAAGGGCGGCGTCAAATATGCTGTGGTTGCTATCGATTACTTCACTAAATGGGCCGAATTCGAGCCACTTGCAACCATAATGACCAAGAAAGTGATGGATTTTCTGGTAAAAAACATCGTATGTCACTATGGATTGCCAAGGAAAATTGTCTCAGACAACAGCACACAGTTTGATAGTGATCTGTTCACGGATTTTTGCGAACGACATGGAATTATCAAGAGCTTTTCTTCAGTCTCTCATCCCCAAGAAAATGGACAAGTAGAAGCAGTCAATAAAACGCTAAAGGATACTCTAAAGAAAATACTTGAAGAGGCTAAGGGGGTATGGCCAGAACAATTGCCTGAAGTCCTTTGGTCGTACAAAACTTCCCACCGAACAGCAACAGGCCATACTCCATTTTCCTTGGCTTATGGGTATGAGGCTATGTTGCCTGTTGAGTTAGATCCGCCATTGCATCGAAGAATAACGTACAATCAAGGCTCTAATAGCCAACTATTGATGGAATCCTTGGATTTAATTGATGAGAAGCGTGAGCAAGCCCAACTCCGAGTAGCTGCTTACCAGCAAAAAGTCGCCTGATATTTCAATTCTAAAGTACGTGAAAGGAAATTCAATGTTGGAGATCTAGTACTTCGAAGAGTTTTCCTTAACACCCGTGACCAGGCTGCTGGAGTACTTGGACCTAATTGGGAAGGACCATATCAGATTGAAGAAGTCCTCCATCCAGGCGCCTATAAACTTGCTTGCTTAAATGGAGATCTCATTCCTCGCTATTGGAATGGAGAACACTTGCGCAAGTATTATCAATAAACAACTCTTCTTAAAGAATTGGCTTGTATTAATTTTACTTTTTACAAGTTATGAAAAAGGGTTGGTCATTTTACATGACTAATCACTTGTAAGTGTAAGATCTTATTGATCACTCATACATACATGTTTTGTCCATTTATTACGATAAATATAAGGGACTGTGCGCAGCCAGTCATTCTTGCCAATTATTGTATTTATTACAAGTATTTGCTCATTACGTGTGTTGCTTTGTTGTATTATCGTTTTAATTCCTTTGCTCCGAGCAATAATGTTCGAACAGGTTTTGGTCAAGGCAAGTGACTAAGGACCTAAAGCTCCTCAATCACTTGGGGGGCATATAAGGCATCTAGTAAGCAAAGCATATCGAAAGGTATGTAAACACATGAGCAAAATATGTGAAAGCATGCTAGGGTACATAGAGTATTTTTCAAAATTTTGTATTTTGTTAAATCAAACCAAAGTACTATGCTAGGTTCGGTCATGCGAATAGATGTTATGATAAAATGCAAATATTATAATATCTAAAGGAATTCCTTTACACCGTGAGCATCAACTGCTCGGATGTAATTGTTTGTTAAAAGTAAAAGCTGCCCATGCAGCAATAAAAATTAATAATTAAAAAAGTGATTGTCTTTACATCACGACCTGTAGGTCGTGTAGTAAAAAGATAGAAAGAAAAAAGGAAAAAGACTACGAGGCTGGAGGGTCTTGAGGAGCGTTCTGGTCGACAGCAGCACCAGCTTCATTGTCTGCGTCATCTATCCCTGTTGCCAGGGAAATCTCTGGGGAAGTAGGAGTTCTAGTCATTTCTTCTTCCTCCAGGCGAATGGTGCACTGGGACATTAGAGTCCGTCTCAAGTGCTCATACAGGTAGCTGAAGTTGGCCTTCTAGTTGTGCTTCTAAAACTCGTAGAAGCAAAGGTGGGTGGCTTCCTTGTACTTATCCAAGTTTTTGGCATCAATTTCCTCAAGCTCCTTCACGCGCTTTTCTAGCTCCTTCGTCTCCTTCCTGCTCGCAATCAGATCGAGCTCAAGCTGTTTGGATTGTTGGTGGTTGAGTTTGGCACTCTCTCTGAATTTTTATTTATCTTCATTGGATTTCTTTAGGTTGGCCCGGCTTTCCAATAGCTCCTCGGTTAGTGTTCTGCTCGAGTAGTTCATCATTCAGCTTGGTCAGCTCTGCATTTTTCTCGAGCAGTTCACTGTTCTGCTTGGTCAGTTCAGTATTTTTCTCGAGCAGGTCAGCATTTTTTCCCTCGAGCACCTTCATTGCCTCACCGAGCCTGGTGTCAAAGATTTTGGTCTGGGACACCATTGCGCTCGCATGACGCCAACCAGCAGTCATGGTCAACAATCCCTGCGACCAGATAAAAAGGATAAGGTGATGGCAGAAAATCAAAAGTAAATTACTCAGCAACAGAAAACAACTTACACTGACTATCTCATTCAATCCTCGATTTATTATTTCTTCAGTTTCCATGGAGATGGTACCGTCGATGGCCTCTTGATTGCGTTTGTGTTTGGAGAGTTTGTATATTCTCTCCCTGGCTGAACTGACCACGGTGATGGACAGGGAGCCTTTGTGCTGAGTGTGATATGTCTAGTTAGAAGGCGCTGGAGGAGTGGAATGCTGATCGGCCGGTGGCGTTGGGGCCGGCTGGTCGAGTGGAGATGGAGTTGGCATGGTTTCCTTCGAAGGAACAGCTGCTGAAGGACCCTTAGTTCGGGACTTCTTTGAGGCAGTTTTGCTACTCTCCCCCCGAGTCATCTTGCTGTCTTTCTTCCTGCCTAAGGAAGCAGCAACAGCCTTGTAATGTTCGAACACGTCTTTAGACAACATATCTGTACAAAAGGAAACAATACGAGCAGTGAGACAAGATATATAGATGGAACTAAAAAAAGAAAGTAAGGAGATTATAAGTAAAGTACCCGTGCTACAACTTCTGGTCGCTACATTACTTATTGAACTACTTACTGCCTAGAAGAAATCTGAATTTAAGTTTGGAGTATACTTAAAGTTGGAGTCCCCGTCAAATAAGTGACAGGGAATTGGAAAACTATCTAAGAATGAGAAAATAATACCGTTCTCATATGAGGAATTGTTGATGGGAGCAGAGGGTTCGGTGGCTTTCTTTTTTCCCTTTCCCAGTGGGGCAGGGGGAGCAGCAGCTCGCGGGGTGCTGGAGGGTTGCCTGATTGTCACTCTAGTCGTCCTCCTCCTTTGAGGTTACGACACGTCTGGGTGCTGCTCGGGAATCTCCTCGCCAGTGGCACTTCTCGCTGTTGACTCCCTCATATCCTGGTGAGGTGCCAAAAGGTCGACCAGCCTCAGGTTAGCCTCTGTGACCAGGCTTGAAGCTCTTCTCTACGCCAGTCATACTGGCTAAGAGTGCTGATCGGATTTCCATGTCTGGAGTGGGAGCCGATCGCAGCCACGGGCCTGAAATGCACTAAATCTCTAAGGGAAATGCTGGAAGAATTAAAGAAAAATAATTGACCAGGGGAGTAAAAATATTACCTCCTTGGGTGAAGGCCAGGTTGTTGGTAGCCATATATGTAGTCAGAAAGTACTCTAGATGGTACTTCCCCACATTGGATATAAAGGTTGTATCACTCAGGAAAGTGCGTGATGTTTCCTGGTGACAGAAGTGGAAGAACCCCGTGTTTTCTTGATTGGGGTTGGATTTTAGGTCGAACAGATAGTTGAACTCGTGTGGTGTGGGGACATGCCATTTCTTATGGCTATAAAGGATATAGAGTGCAGAGAGCATTCTATACCCGTTTGGGGTTATTTGGAAAGGAGCGACCCCAAAGTAGTTGGTCACTCCTTGGAAAAAAGGATGGAGAGGCAGGATCGCTCCTGCCTCGATATGATACCTTGACCAAGCGCTGAAGGCACCTCCAGGCAGATTCGCCCATTGGTCTCTGTTAGGTTGGACTAGGGTCACCCCAGGAAGTCTGTATTTCTTAATGTAATTTGCAATCATCCTAACTGTTACTCGGCTAGGAGGGGAAACGTACCATTCAACATTTGGTTGAATGGCATTTTGAAGTTGGGCTTGAGTTTGGATTTCAGGGTCGGGGGTGTTTTCTTCCCGACCACTGGTCGAAGAAGTTTCAGCCCGAGGAGCAGGCTGATTTAAAGGGGGAGCGGATGGTTTCTTTTTCTGTGCTTTGGATTTTACTTGACCCATATTTTGAAGTGGGGTCGATGGAGTGTTTGAGGTGACGCGAGAAAAGGGAATTTCTGGTATCAACATCGATGGTTGTTCCCCGTCCTCGAGCAATTGTGCTAGCAAGTCGTCGTCGATAGGCCTCTCACCTCCTCACGGATCTTGCATGAAAAGTTGCGAACAGAAAAGGGGGAGATGAGAATTTAAGGCCTAAAACCTTGTGTTTAAAAGTTGGAATAACACTACTCGTGTAAGGCCCATTGGCTCATGTAACCCCCCTTGAGCCTATAAATATGCATGAAATAGCTCAAGGAAGGGACTTTTGACCTTTGAATCTTTTTCCCGAATACTGAGAGAAAGAACATACAGTGCGATTATCCATCGTCTTGTTATAATTCTCCCAAGGTTTGTGAAACTCAAGAACCCTAGTTCTTTGATCACTGCATTGGGATTCAATATTAATAATAGTACTAAGTGGACGTAGGTCATTACCATTCATTGGAGCCGAACCACTATAAATCGTCCATGTCTATTCTTTACCATTAGATTAAACTCTTGGTTATTATCTCATTTCTTGTCGTATTCTTGACTCTGTGTCGTTGGTCAAATCGAGGGTCAACAAATTTAAACTAGGTTGTTAAGTTGTTAGGAATGACAAGATAAAATACATTAACCAGTTCTAAAATATCAAAATATATTTTATCAAAATATATTTTATCCAAATTTAAAATAGGGTAGGTAACCATTTGGTACCTTGTGTTTTTGTAAAATATTGTTTTGGTACCATGTGTTTACAATAATACTCATTTGGTACCTTATATTTTGAAATTGTACATATTTGGTACCCTGTATTTTAAAATCGTACATATTTGGTACCCTAAACTCAAATTTAATTAATAAAATTTTACTAATTTAATCAAACTACTATCAATTATATGAGTTTCAAATTCAAATTTAATTATTTAATTACATATAATTGATGACAGTTTGGTCATATTGCAAAAAAATTATTAATCAAATCTGAGTCTAGGGTACCAAATGTGTATGATTTTAAAATATAAGGTACCATATAAGCATCATTATAAAAAAGGGTACCAAAACGATACTTTGAAAAAACACAGGGTACCAAATAAGTAAATTCCCTTTAAAATATCAAGAATTATCAGATAACAAACTTCAAATATTTTAAACAATAAAAATACCTTGAATATTCAAATAACCAACTTTAATATTTCAATGATAGCAAAATTAAAAAAAAAATCTTAAAATATCATGATTATCAAATAACTAATTCAAAATATTTTAGAAAGCTAAAATATATAAAATAGTCAGATAATAAATTTTAAATATTTTAAACTTAACTGCGGAAAATATCAAATTTTAAAAAATAAAAAATAAAAAATTGTAATGACCCAACTAATTCTAGACTTTGGACCATTAAAACTACTATACATAGACACTAATATCTTAAGAAAACATACATATGAAATAGTCATAACTTAATTAAAAACTGTAAAGCAAATGTTAACATACATAAAAATTCGGGGTAGGATATGGGATCCCATTGTTTGAAATAAAACATATCTCAAATCTTAAACAAATTCGTTACAAAATCAGGTGTGGAAAATACATAGAAAACATAATTGAAATGACTAAAAACAACTTCGTCCTCGAATCGTTCACGCAGTCCACCGAATCCATTCTCCCTCAATACACAATCCCAAGCCGCCAAGAATCTTTCTGCAGCCATAACTATTTTCCTACACATATAAAATAAAGGAATGAGCCTAATGCCCAGCAAGGAAAATCTACTAAAAGCATGAAACATAAATATAAACATATAACATATACTATAACATAATTCTAACCCATGTACATGGAAATCATTGGGGTTTGCTAACTAAGCAACTACAAGCCTCAACATACAATGAGGTTTGCTAGCTAAGCAACTATAAGCCCCAAGAACATAAAAGTGTTGGGGTTTGCTATTTAAGCAACTATAAGCCCCAAAACATATATATATATATCATAACATATAAAAACATATTATAACATAATCATATAAGCATATAATAACTATCCTATTTTCCTTACCAAATACTGGGATGTGAGAACAAGGATGGGATTTTGGAACACTCCTAATACCAACAAGAAGAATGTGAGTATTTATAAAAGAAAGAGATGAAAAGAAATGAGTCAAAACCACCGAGAAGAAGAACTTACCGAAAAGAACCTCAAGTTCAAAGAACTTAATTGCCTAACCAAGAATGGAAAATATTGAGTAGAGAAAAACTATAAAAACTAATGAAACATACATAAATGAACTAGGAATATGAATACCTTTGAATGCACTATAACCGAACTACACCTCGATATCGAAAAAAACACTATTAAACTTACTTCCTAAGTGTTTAATAAGCTTAAGATGACAAAGCTTATAACCCCAACCCAAGTGTTTAACACTCTAAAGTAAACCTAGCAGCTTGAAGGCTCTGAACTCAGCTTGAAGAATGAAAGAAAAGGCTGGGTACTAAGTCCTATTTATAGAGTTCAATAATAAAAAGATCTTCTTTTAGCTTGAATAAAAATAATGACTTTTTAATTGAAAAACATTTGAATATTCGTTCAGCAGAGGCTTAAGACTCGGTCAAAAGATTCTGAGGCTAGCTTAGAGGTTATGGAATAAAATGAGCTCGGTTTCAAAATTATTCAAAAATAATGCCCTAGAGTCGATATATCGCCCATGGTAGGCGATATATTGCCTGGGCTTATATTCTCGAGGCTCGTCGAAGTGTTCGCGCGAAGTTACGTGTTTTTCATATTCCCCGAGTGGCGATATATCACCCCTAGAGCTGCGATATATCGGCATACACTGAAATATTATACACGTAATTGCACTTTTTCAGCCTAATTTCAATTGAGTAGACAGCTTTGACTGAGTCCTATAACGATTTCAAAGCTACTAGCAGACTCTGGGGTTTTCAAATATTATTCTTATAAAACTATTCCTTAAAAATACTTAATTTTCTCAATAAACATGCACACGACAAGTGTCATTCTCTTATTGGGTCTATCTAAACCTTATAGTATAATAAATATCACCTTCATAATCAGCTATATTAATCAAACCTTATGTTATAATTAATATTCTTATACTATAGGTTAAACTTATAAAATCTATAAGTGTTGCTACGAGTGTTCAACTAAGTCCTGGCTTAAACCAAAATCCACAGTAATAAACATACTATAACTACTACTAGCTATTACTACTACTACTACTACTACTACTACTACTACTACTATCTAACTAGCTAAGTAAAGTTCTTGGACTCTACAAAAATAAAAAATAAAAAATAATTTTTTTTGTGAAAGAGCCCGTTGCGGGCCCCGCATGAGGTCGTCGTACGGGTGCAGTACAGCCCCAGGGGTCCCGACGACTTTTTACTGTGTGCCCGGCACACAAAGTGCCCAATCAGTCCCAATTTTTTTTTAAATCTCTGTGGTTTTTCAATCCTAAAACAATCCAAAACAACCAAATTATTGCTAAATTTTAATAAGAAAAAATAAACATATACCAAATAACATGTACCATCCAATTAACACCCTAACATATCAATCAATTTCATGCATGTTCATTCATGAAAATAAACTAGCAACCTATGGCTCTGAGGCCAGTTGCAGGAGATACATATAACATGATATTTATTTATTTTCATGTAATTTACATATTATCAAACAAACATGTAAATTCCTAGAACATGCTCCTATGAAATTGATACAAAACAGAGTAAAGTAAAGAAACATACATTACGCAGCGGAACTGGAACAACTCCTTCCTTCAATCTCTCAAACCCTTGATTCCTTTCTATTATCAAGAGATTGAACTAGAACAATAACATAGTCTTCCTCACCAAGCCTTTGATCAACCTAGAACTAGTGTGGGCTGGTTCTCAACACATGAGATAGAGATCTAGAAGAGAAGAAGAAGAGAGTGAGTGGCCAAGAAAGGATTAGACTGTCTAGGTTTTCACTTACCCAATGAATCAACTGAGACTAACTTCATGAAAACACTAGATATCATATTCCTCATATAGGCAACTTAATGGGCCTTATTTACATTTAAATTAATTAAAAATATTAAACAAAAAATAAAGTCTTGGGCTCCCACAAATGGACTTGGGCACAATCTCTTTGTTTTGAATTTAAATCTCAATTGTGCCTAAATTCAAAATATTTTTATTTATTTATCTTTTAATTAATTAATTAAATACTTATTCAAATTAATTAATTATAATTTGAAACTTTATTTAATATTATTTATTTATATTGACACCAATCTATCAATATTAATAAATTTGCCTAAAGATTCTCTTTTATTCTCTAAATCTCATATCTCTGTAAAATTTTACAAAATTGACCTAGTCAACTTTAAAAATCATAATTGATAATTAAATTAATTATTTGAGACATTCTAGATGATTTATTCAAAGGTGATGCGGGGACCATGGATCCATGAAATCAAGATCCAATAAGTTACCGTTGTTATCCCCATTTCCTCTCAGGGTTTTGGGCCCTCGCCCCGGCCCACGGTCAGAGGGACCGGTTCGGTATTTGGGCCCAATCCGCGGACTACGGACTGGGCCTGTGTAGAAGGGTCCGGGAAGTACCTCCGGGTTCATGATTCGGCTCGAACGGTCCCGGCACTGTCCGGAGTGCCCCGGACCTTCGCGGCCATCGCGTCCCGCTCCCGGGCCCAGAATGGTCCGGGCCCGAAGTAAACGCAGCGGGCCCAAGGTAAACGAACCTGGACCGCTTCATCCCCAGGCTATGGGCCAGGCGTCCAGGACACTGACGCCGCCTCATTTCGCGTGGGTCTTGTCCCCCCACTTTTCACCTGCAGAAAGGGTCTCCTTGGGATTGTCTGCTGGCGTGTCAGGACTGCGCAGCCAAGTACTCTGACCGGTCTTGTCCCCTGAATCTGCCTTGTGATTCGAAGTGGTCAGAGCCAAAGTGCCGTTTTGTCGGGAGAATGCTTGCATCTCAGGATAACTAATTGGGCCTGAGCTGGTTTGGGTTTGATGTACTATATATCTTTTTAGCTCGGGTCTCTACTAGGAAGGCCCCCTGTACACATATTCCAAATGGGCCCGGGTCAGGCCCGGCCCAAACCTGATGTCCCCCTCATTCTATAAATATAAGTTGTAATGCAACGTAGAAAAGGGGAGAGAAGGCAGAAACTCTGCTCAAATACAGTTAAACAACTCCATTGTAAAAGCTTATTCTAGCTCTAATACAGACTTATATACAGACTCGTGGACTAAGGCTAGTTAACGCCCCAATCACGTAAAAATCTTGTGTCGACCCTCTATTCTCTTTATTATAATCAGTAAATATCCTTCTTTAAGATAGTTGCCGAAAATCTCGGTTAACAGTTTGGTGCTTTCGTTGAGAGCTGAAGGAAGCTAGCGCCAACGTCAAGCCTTTACTACGATGGTGAACACTCGTAACACCACCTTCGACCCTGCCAACCCGGAGCAGGGCAACGAAGACCCACTGCCTTCTCAGCGCATCCCTCAGAACCTGCCTGAAGACGTGCCTCCTCAGACATCTCACCAAGACGAGTCGCAAGACTACGAGGGTGAGACAGAGTACGAAGTAGGAAACGAAGAAGAGTACTATGAGGAGGAGAACGAGGGGGAGTATCATGATGAAGCTGCGGATCCCAAGGTCCCTCGCGACGATCAGCAAGACCCGGAGGTGACTAGACTGAGGCAGCAGATCCAGGATCAGGAAGCCAGGATGGCTGAATAGGCGAAGGCACACCGCCGGGTGCAAGAGTCTCTCCATGCCCTGCAAGCGCTGAAGGCCGCGCAGGGCCCGGCGGCCAACCCCGCAGTTGGCCCGCACCCAGAAACGCAACATCCCGCTCCCCAAGCGCAAACCGAGGGCCCCAGGGGGGCTAGCCCGATCCGTTTCCTAGAGCCTCCCCCCGACACGGCTCCGAAAGTCCCGGACAAGGAGCGACGGATGACTCGGAAAAAGACTACCCCCGTCAGTAAAGCCGGGGCACGTTCACGACCGTTACCTAGGAAAGAGAAGGTGTGCCCCGTCCCAGGACGAGGCCACCCAATCGATCCGCAGGGGGTACGGCCGTAGGACGGTCAGCCCCGGCCCGCCCCAAGGGCAAACGGGAGGGAAAAGTCTTTGCACCCGAGTGCCTCGGTCAACAAGAACCATCGGGAGCGACCCCGCCGCGAGGATCGTGACGCCCTCAGCTCCGGGGTCGACACTTCCCGGGTAGATTTACGTGACGGACTGAATGCCCAGAAAGATCGGGCCCGCAAGCAAAAAATCCTTCCTCGAAACGGCGACCTCAGGAACGACATAAACGACAGGCGGAACGAGAGAATCCCCCTGGAGGACAGCGCGGCCAGGCAGCTCATGGAGCAAATGGCAGCATTAAAAAAGGTCACCGACCGCTTGGTCCGCAAGCAAGAGGGCGCGGACACTGACTCTGACGAAGAGGACAAGGAGCCGTGCGCGAGACATATCTTAGACGCCGTGTTGCCCAAGGGGTTCAAGATGCCAAGTCTCACCGCCTACACTGGAAGCACGGACCCTAGGGATCATCTGTCCAGGTACAACCGACTCATGAACATGGCTCACGTCAGCGACAGCGGCAAATGCCTCTGCTTCTCCATCACGTTGGGCGGTCCCGCCGAAGAGTGGTGGAAAAGGCTTAAACCGGGGTCCATCCAAACATGGTCCGGACTACAGTCGGCTTTTCGGAAGCAATTCGTGGCCGCCATGAGGATGGACATGCAAATCAGTGCCCTCGCCAATATTAAGCAAATGCCCGCAGAAACATTGAGGGCCTACATCCAGCGCTTCACTGAAGAAGCCTCCAAGACAAAGGTCGACGACGGACAGCGCCTGGTGGCACTACAGTCTGGAATCCGGGCCGGGTCCCCGCTCTGGGACGACATGCAGCGCAGTAAAGCCGCCACCCTAGAAGAATTTATTAGGAGGGCCCAAGGATTCATCAACTGGGAGGAGGCCCAGATCCAGGCCTTCGGGTGGCCCTCGGCCCCTCACCCAGTCCCTCAGACGATTCCGGGAGGTGCGGGACATTTCCCCGCGCAGTCCTACGCATCGCCCCCCATCGTCCCGGGGGGGGTAGTCGCGCCCGGCATTAGTTACACGCCTACGGTGTACGGTCCTGCCGTTTCGGGGTACGCCCCGGCCCAGTCAACGCCCTTCTCCGGGTATGGTGTCGCGCCAGTGGGGCACAGCATGGCCCCCGTCGTGGCCCAGCAATCGCAGACCGGGGTAACCGAGGCAAGCGTGAATCCCTCTCGGAGTAAGCGGGCCGGCAAAGGCCAGAACCGGCCGGAATCGGCCAAAAAAGGGATTGCATAGATTACGTCCGCAGGTGCGAACAATGCCAGAGGTACGCGAAGATCCCTCGGGCCCCCCCAACAGAGATAACCTTGATGAACAGTCCCTGGCCCTTTGCAGTGTGGGGGATCGATCTTGTGGGATCCCTCCCAACCGGGAGAGGAGGGGTGAAGTATGCCATTGTGGCGGTAGACTACTTCACGAAATGGGTTGAGGCGGAGCCTATGAACACGATCACGTCCAAGAAGGCCTTAGATTTCGTCGTTAACAACATAGTGTGTCGGTATGGCCTCCCCTACAAAATCGTGTCTGACAACGGGAAACAATTTGACAGCCATCACTTCACGGATTTCTGCGAGAGGCACGGTATAGTGAAGAGTTTCTCCGCCGTGGCCAGGCCCCAGGCGAACGGACAGGCCGAAGCCGTGAACAAAATCCTGAAAGGGACACTGAAGAAAAAGCTTCAGGCCTGTAAGAGCAAGTGGCCCGAAGAGCTCCCCCGCGTGTTGTGGGCCTATCGGACAACCGAACGGACATCAACCGGGCACACCCCATACTCAATGACGTACGGATGCGAAGCCGTCATCCCAATCGAAACGACCATCCCGTCCCATTGTCGCGACACGTATGATCCCACCCAGAACCATGCCTTACTCCAAGAATCTCTGGACCTTATCGAGGAAATCCGGGAAGAGTCGCAAGTGCAGTTAAAGATGTACCAGGGCAAGATCGCTCGGCACTTCAACTCCAGAGTCAAGAGCCGTAAGTTCGAAACCGGCGATCTGGTCCTGCGGAGGGTCTTCCCGGCCACTCAGGATCCGGGGGTAGGGGTTCTGGGCCCCAATTGGGAAGGGCCGTATGAGATCCAGCAAGAGATCTGCCCCGGGACGTACCGCTTGAAGCGGCTCGATGGTTCCGAGGTTCCGCGAGCCTGGAACGCAGAACACCTCTGTAAATACTACCAGTAGCCTAAGGGCTCGTCCGAGTTTAATGTTTACGCTATAACATGTACGCCTCAGGGCTAATTCCCTTTTGTAGAACAATGAAAATGACGTGTGCAAAACGTCATAAAGGGCTATTATTTCCATGAAAATGTGTGCCTCAAGGCTATTATCTCAAGTGACCATAGACCAGTCTCTGCTCACTTGCGGGGGGTGTCATCCCAGGCGTAAAAATAAAAAAGGGGACCGAGCCCAAGGCCGGTCCCACCCCGGACGAACGATGTCCGGGAGTATAAAAATAAGAGGACCGAGCCCAAGGCCGGTCCCACCCCGGACGAACGATGTCCGGGAGTATAAAAATAAGAGGACCGAGCCCAAGGCTGGTCCCACCCCGGACGAACGACGTCTGGGGGTATAAATAAAGGGAACCGAGCCCAAGGCCGGTCCCACCCCGGACGAACGATGTCCGGGAGTATAAAAATAAGAGGACCGAGCCCAAGGCCGGTCCCACCCCGGACGAACGATGTCCGGGAGTATAAAAATAAGAGGACCGAGCCCAAGGCCGGTCCAACCCCGGACGAACGATGTCTGGGGGTATAAATAAAGGGAACCGAGCCCAAGGCCGGTCCCACCCCGGACGAACTACGTCCGGGAGTATAAAAATAAGAGGACCGAGCCCAAGGCCGGTCCCACCTCGGACGAACGACGTCCGTGGGTATAAATAAAGGGGACCGAGCCCAAGGCCGGTCCCACCCCGGACGAACGACGTCCGGGGGTATAAATAAAGGGAACCGAGCCCAAGGCCGGTCCCACCCTGGACGAACGATGTCCGGGGGTATAAAAATAAAAGGAATCGAGCCCAAGGCCGGTCCAACCCCGGACGAACGATGTCTGGGGGTATAAATAAAGGGAACCGAGCCCAAGGCCGGTCCCACCCCGGACGAACTACGTCCGGAAGTATAAAAATAAGAGGACCGAGCCCAAGGCCAGTCCCACCCCGGACGAACGACGTCCGGGGGTATAAATAAAGGGGACCGAGCCCAAGGCCGGTCCCACCCCGGACGAACGACGTCCGGGGGTATAAATAAAGGGAACCGAGCCCAAGGCCAGTCCCACCCCGGACGAACGATGTCCGGGGGTATAAAAATAAAGGGAATCGAGCCCAAGGCCGGTCCAACCCCGGACGAACGATGCCCGGGAATATAAAAATAAGAGGACCGTGCCCAAGGCCGGTCCCACCCCGGACGAACGATGTCCGGGAATATAAAAATGAAAGGGAACCGAGCCCAAGGCCGGTCCCACCCGGACGAGCACCGTCCGGGGGTATAAAGTTCGTCCGACCCGGACGTGTTGATCCTCGGAGCACAGAAGCACCAGGTCAACCCCGGAACAAACCTAGGACCTAAAATTTCAGGGAAAGCACACTCCGGGTTAAACAAAGCCCCAAGGGCCCCGAACAGAGCAAAGACTAGTCGTTGGGTTCAGTCCCGGCCGTTGGAACCGGAACAAAACCCCCTGCAATCAGTTAGTCGCGACATCAACTTCTTACTGAATGGTGAAAGGAGAAATCTTTTAAAAACCAAAGGAAGAAGCAGTGTTTGAAATTAAATTACAAGCTAAACTAATTAACAAAAAGAACAAGGCCGAGACAAGGGCCTACAGCGCGTCCGCCCGGAGGTCCGCATCCTCCCTCTCCTTGGCCTCGTACTCGGCACGCTTCGAGTCGGGATCGGGGAAGATAAGGAGGTTCATGTTCTTGTCCTTGCACCAGGCCATATAAATGGCCTCGTTAAAGGTGACATCCACTAAGTTGTCGGCCTCCTCCTTCTCCCGACGAGTGGTGTCGTGTGCCGCCTTCTCCTGAAGAAGGGAGTCACCCAGCTCAAGAACACGGGCTTTCAGGACCCGGATCTCCTCCTTGTCCTGGACGGACTGTGCCGCAGCCGTCTCCAAGAGAGTCGCCCTTTCGTCAGCAACCTTCGTCGTCCGGGACAACTCCTCTTCCACCCCGGTCTTGGCACGGCTAATTTCCTCGCGCTCCGCCTTCACGCGGGCCAGCTCTTCTTGGAGGCGGGCCGTTTCCTTGCTGAGATTTTCCTTGACGATCTCCCTCTGGTTCTCGGCCGCCTCTAATTCCAGCCTGGCCGTCTCCATCTTGAGGGCAAGCTCGGCCATCAAATCGGCGCTCCTTTGAGATAACAAGGCAACCTGGAACAAACGAAAGTTAGAAAAAAGAGTCACCACCAACGAATGACTGAAGGACATGAGTTGAAAATTACAGCGGTAGCCTGGTGGCGGAGAGCCTGAGAAATGAACAGCCCGTCCGGATTGGCTATCGTGGCGTACCTCTTCAGCTGGAGGTTAGACATAGTCCTCCCGACCTGATCGAGCAGATCAGCGGCCATGGGGGCAATGTCCTGGCCCAGCTTGGGGCGGAAGCCCACCTCAGCAGATAGCCGATCTACGATCGGCTGAGGAGCGCTGAACTCGGCGGGACGATCTGAAAACTCGACCTGGCGACGGATCATCAGGGCCTTGTAAGCGTCGTCTCTCCAGCATCGGCCGCTCTCCCAGGTCCAGTTGACCAACCGGGACTGCTCGTCCCGCAGGGCGGACTCCCCCTCCTCGAGAAGGGTTGGGCGGAGGGGAAGGACAGGCGGAGCAGGGATCTCCTTCGCGGTTAGCCTGCTCTCCTCGTGTGACTCCTCGGCTGTCTCTGACAACGTCGTCCGAGGCCTCTTCCCGAGTTTGCCCTCCCGGGCATCATCTCCGGGGCCTCTCTTCCCAGAGCTCCGGCTTGTGGCTTCGCCCGCTTCCAAATCGATTACCGGGGGCTGGTCCGGGAGACCGTCTACGGACGGCTCCATGGCCCGGAATGGTACGACGGCCAGTGCCTCACCTGGGCCGGGCGTTGTCCCGGGTTTTTCACTGGTTGGGGGAGCTCCGCGCCGGCCACGACATTTGACCTCCTGGCCGCCTTCAAGGCTGATCTTTCCTTGATGAGCCTCCTCATCTCGCTGGCCGGGTCAGACATGTTGGAATCCTCTGCAAAAATACAGAAAAACAAAGTTAGTATGATAAGCCGAACGGGAAAGCACAACAGTAAGAAGAAAGTATAAGCCCGGGACAAACCCTCGTCTAGGCCCCGGGCGAGACTCAATTCCCTTAAAGCAAATGAGTGTATCCGGTCTCCTACGTCGTCCGGGATTAGAAACCCCCCGTACTGGAGGAACCCGGACAGGAACATTAGGGTTTCTGATCCTACAGGGATGGGAGACGAGGGCCTCATCTCCCCATCAGCCCCAAACGCGGGGCCCGGCGGCTCTAGCCTATCCCTAGCTAAATCCCCAACTTGGGGGGCATAAATTTAGACTAAAGGGGAGTTACCTCGCCCCGATATGCTAGCCCCGGGAGTCCCAACGTTTGGTAGGGCATCTTCGAAAAGCTCTTCCAGCTCTTCCGAGGTGGCCTCTTCCACCGGGGGCTGATTCTTCTTACGCTGGGCTGCGGTGGCCCGCGCCGCTCTCACCGCCCCGGCGATGTGGTCAAGGGCTAGCTGCTCCCGGACCTCGACGTTCTTCTCAAACGGGATGCCCCGGAAGCTAGGGACTACAATGGTCTGGGTGGCCGCGAGTAACCCTACCAGCCGGAGGTTTTTGTCGTTGACATAGCCCCCTACATCCAGCTCCTCCGCGGTCAGCTTGGTGTAGAACCTCCTCCTTTCCAGGAGAAAGGCGGTGAGGGGGGTTTGGATGAAGGGACTTGCGACCTGGAAGATACGATGAGAGATGGAAAACGAAAGGGGAGTGAAATAGAGGGTTCGGGGAAGTACTTACCCACTCGCTGGAAGTCTAGCAGTAGTGTGGGATTCTCGTCAATAAGGAACCCGGATGTCATAAACCAGTAATGCCTGACATCCGGGGGGTGCTTCCAGGTACTGGTAGGAGCCGGATAGCCACTCCGCGGCTGCAGCCTGTAAAAGCCGTCCTGGCTCTTGTCTTTGGCGTTGACCTGCGGCACCAGCTTGTAGAAGTACAGGACTTCCGCCGGGGTAGGATCCGCGATCTCTTTCGTGACACAAAACACCTTCCACCCAGCAAGCAGACGGTATGCTTGTGGCAGCAGTTGGAATGGTGCGATCCCCACATACGTCAGGAACCGCACGAAGTAGTCATGAAGCGGGAGCGTAGCTCCCGCGCTGATGTGGCCGGCACTCCAGGCCCCGAATCCATCCACGGACGTATGCGCCCGCTCCTCTAACCTGGCCATACGATTGTGAAATAGGCCCGGAGTCGATTCAATGCCCAGCCCCGTCTCCAGGAGCTGCATCATCCGGTAGTTCCGGAACAGGTTGGGCGTTACGTCCATCTCCCACCTGTTGCCTTTGGGCGTCTTGGAGCCGGGAGTGACTACAGGGGCCCTATTAACCTCCTCTTCGGAGTGAAGTGTGACGCCCGTGGCCATGAGTGACGATCTGGGAACAAAGAAAGAAAAGCCAAGTAGTCAGTACCTGAACCCAATAGAGTCGGTCGAGGTACAGGGAGTCTCCTAAGGACTGCTCGGAGTCCCGACGGATCAGGCCCGGGACCCCGAAAGGCCCCGAGACCCTGATCGGGAGGAAAGGCTACTACGGTCCATCCCTTATCCAGGGATCATCCGAAACGGTGCCGTCCAAACTGGGCAGCCTTCCTAGAAAATTCTAAAGCACGGAGCCTAGGTGCATGCGTCTAGAGAGCCTAGGTTCACAAAATTGACAACAGAATCAGAAAATACTTACTGTGTGGTGTCGACGGCTGAAGCTGGCGGTTGTCCGATCGTAAGGACGGCAGAACCTTGTTCTTGAAGTGGCACAGCCGGTGCAGCAATTCATCGGCGGGGCAAGTCCGAGAAGTGCCGTCAGGTTGCAGAACGAAAGTTGAGGCCCTGGGAAATAGGCGGTGGCGCAGAACTAGTAAGCGGCGAAGTATTTCGTCGGCGAGGTTGGACATGCAAAGCTCTGCGAGCGTTCTGGTTTTTCTTTCTCTTAAGTTGGGTCGGAAATGGAAAAATTCCGAATGCCTGTAGTCTGAGTCTTTATATCAGCCCTCAAATACTGGCCCCCAATCCAACGGTCAGATGCCTCTTCATCCGACGGCCGAGGATCGCGCAGAGGACATTTATGAGCTCTTTTGTGGTCTGGATCCTCAGCACCTCCAATCCGACGGTCCAGGAGTGGTGGATTTCAAAGGACGCCCCATCCTATGGTCTGCCCCTTTCCAAGGAAATCAATGATGACTCTCCCTGTGCGGATGGGACGCCTCGTGACGTGCGCTGACACCCTAGCCCAGGCCTAGCAGGCTTTAAGAGGCCTAGGCGACTCTTCGAGGCCCTCGCAACAATCACATGGCAACACGTGTCGCTATTCTTGAAGCAGGCCAAGGGTAAACGTCCCCGGGGTACATCAAATGGTCCGGGCTGGGTAACCTGGCCCAGCCATTTCCTTCCCGCGAGCCTCCTGGCCCTGGCAGAAAATGTGGAGGCAACTTGGCAAGAACCGCGAGGGTGGTGCAACCCTCCACCCGGATAACCGGGATGAAGGCTTGGGGGGTAAATGTTATCCCCATTTCCTCTCAGGGTTTTGGGCCCTCGCCCCGGCCCACGGTCAGAGGGACCGGTTCGGTATTTGGGCCCAATCCGCGGACTACGGACTGGGCCTGTGTAGAAGGGTCCGGGAAGTACCTCCGGGTTCATGATTCAGCTCGAACGGTCCCGGCACTGTCCGGAGTGCCCCGGACCTTTGCGGCCATCGCGTCCCACTCCCGGGCCCAGAATGGTCCGGGCCCGAAGTAAACGCAGCGGGCCCAAGGTAAACGAACCTGGATCGTTTCATCCCCAGGCTATGGGCCAGGCGTCCAGGACACTGAAGCCGCCTCATTTCGCGTGGGTCTTGTCCCCCCACTTTTCACCTGCAGAAAGGGTCTCCTTGGGATTGTCTGCTGGCGTGTCAGGACTGCGCAGCCAAGTACTCTGACCGGTCTTGTCCTTTGAATCTGCCTCGTGATTCGAAGTGGTCAGAGCCAAAGTGCCGTTTTGTCGGGAGAATGCTTGCATCTCAGGATAACTAATTGGGCCTGAGCTGGTTTGGGTTTGATGTACTATATATCTTTTTAGCTCGGGTCTCTACTAGGAAGGCCCCCTGTACACATATTCCAAATGGGCCCGGGTCAGGCCCGGCCCAAACCTGATGTCCCCCTCATTCTATAAATATAAGTTGTAATGCAACGTAGAAAAGGGGAGAGAAGGCAGAAACTCTGCTCAAATACAGTTAAACAACTCCATTGTAAAAGCTTATTCTAGCTCTAATACAGACTTATATACAGACTCGTGGACTAAGGCTAGTTAACGCCCCAACCACGTAAAAATCTTGTGTCGACCCTCTATTCTCTTTATTATAATCAGTAAATATCCTTCTTTAAGATAGTTGCCGAAAATCTCGGTTAACAACCGTGAATTTATTTACGAATAATTTCACTACCTTATTAATTCCTTGTGACTCCACTATAGACTCGTAATTGAACTCTTGAATTCATATAACGTATTTTCTAAACCATAAATATGTCATCTTTTGTTATAACCATTACAGTCAGTCAACCTCTATCGATGACTTACTAACGAGCTAAGTGCAAATTACCATTTTACCCCTCATCAGTATTTTATCCTTAACTCCCTCTAAGTTCCTTATAAATGATATTTCCGTGAACTTAATCACAGAAATGGGATCTTAATCATTTAACCTTTTGAACTAAGAAAATAAAGAAATCATCTTTTCACTTCTCATATAGAGGTTATAGATTTTATATCTATGAATAATACTCCCACTCAATTACACTACTAAATCTCCAAGATGTAAGTATGGGCTAGACCGCAGGGTAACAAAAAAGTCAAAATATTTAAATAATATAATTAGCAGAATATTATCACTCAAAATTAAGATCGACTCAACCTATAGTCAACGTTGTGACATTGATTAGATTCGATAACAACGATACTTATTTATCTCTCAATAATCAATATCGGTCCTAGTCTGATGTGACCAAATACATCCGATCTTATCTACTTGGTCAATGCCTTGGACAAGACATCACACTTCAAATGTGTAAGTAGATCATATCGTAGATTTCCTAATCAGTGAAAATCCAATGAACTGATCTAATCTTAGGACTCGTTCTTTTGAACATATAATTACAACTATAATCCACTGTGACCTAGTCACTATAATTGTAACTATCCATATGTTCAGGATTTTATAAATGTTTGTATTATTCCAATAATCATGTTATAAAACAAGGAGGCAATACGATTGTCAAACTAAATGATTTCTACTACTTTTATATACAATATAAAATCGTGTTACATGTTCGACATAATTTTATAAGGGCATAAAACCAAGCAGGAAGCACAAATAAATACAACAATTTATAAAGAAACATAATATAGTCTACTTTCATAACGTAAGCTCATAATATTATCATATCATATCATATTCATAACATAACCATAAACTTTATTTGAATATATCATCATAAAAAATAAAGCAAGCAAGTTCTAGGAGGCAACCGGTAAAGCATAAACCAGTAAATTCTCTTCTATGAGGTAAATAGGAACCCTGGTCCTCGAATAACCTCAGCGCTTCTACTCTATGAGTTACGTCATATCCTTAATAACTCATTTGTTGTGTCGCGTTCATCATGCTAACAATGTACTGCTTTCCATAAAACATACAAGCACATGCACAAGCAGCTCATCTTATAGCATAAGAGCTCATTCATCTCATAAAGTAATAGCTCATTCATTTCATAACATAATAGCTTATACCTTTCACAACATAATAGCTTATACCTTTCATAAAGTAATAGCTTACTCCTTTCATAACATATTAGCTTATAACTTTCATAACATAATTCATAGAAATTCTAGCTAACTTCCTTACCTCATGTAACACCATGGATAGCCAAGAACATTACACTGTGTGTTTACAAATGTGCGAGACTTGCTAATCAAGTCATTTAGTTGGAAACGTATTATAATAACTAAAGTTGTACTAGGGTTAAAAGATTTTGGTCTCAAAAATTTCATTTCTTATAATCAAACATTTTTACATGGGATCCCAAAAATAGTAAAGTTAAAAGACAGTTTACAAAATTTAGAACAAAAGTACAGCTACTAGCCACTCTAAGGGCAAAATAGACATTTAGGTTCCCCCCGTCCTGTATCACTCCTCGGCCGTGGCGATCCTTCAACTGATTATGTACATTCAGCCCCAAAGCTCTCCAACTCAGGACTAGTCCACTTTGCTCTTGCCTTTACCTGCACCACGTAGCACCCGTGAGCCAAGGCCCAACAAGAAAACACAATAACATAGCATAATCACCAAATAAGCAACCAGATAACTCATACAATATACTCATATACTCAACATTCCAGATATTCACATTAATCAGGTATTCAACATACTAAGTACATCACTTCATATCAATAATCAAATCATATATGATAATCAGGGTTAACACCCTTAGGCCGCACCCTCTGTTTATCCCACTGACTCTGGCCCGCTTAAACCGAGCTCAGTGAATATTAAGTTGTCCTCATCTACCAGTGGTCGAGCCGCGCCCTATGCGCAAATATTGATTACGGCACTCTTAGGTCATTTATCACATGTCCCATGGCGTAATACCATCTATGACATTATACAGATATAGGGAGCACTTAGTCCCAACACAATCACATAACTGGGTGCAATTTTCTTACCTTCAGATTCCAATAGCTTTGTTCAATTCAATCCTCAAGCATGATCTAGTCCGAGCCCTAGCGCACACCTAGTCACGGCCATAAATTAATATCAACACCAAACTTCAACTCCAAAACCTAGCCTCGGGACCAATCCTGAGCCCTTGGGAAGCCCTAATTCCTCCAAACGGGGTGGTGGGATCAAACCCCGAACCCCCGGGCAAAAGCCCTAAGAAATAACCCAAAAACCCTCTTCTGGAAACAGGGTAGTGCTACAGCACCAGGAAACCCAAGCCTACAAGCAGAACTAAAAGCACCAGGAAACCCAAGCCTAGCGCTGTAGCACCCAAAGGCTAGCACTACAATGTTAGTCACAAACCAACAACACCCTATTTTTTTCCTTCTTCGATTCTCGAACCAAAACCCCTTGGAACCCTTCCAAACCACATCTATACTTCAAAATATGCCTACCAATCACTACACCTCATCCCAAATGTCCCAACAACCCAAAAATTAACCACATGCACCTTTAAACAAAGAAAACAAGATTTGACTCCAAGACTTAAGAACTCAACCAGAAAACTAGAACAGCCCAGAAATTCAAGTGTTCAAGCTTAGAATTTCCTACCTCAAATGGGGAATTCGATCTTGAGTTACCCTTAGTATCCCTCCAGCCTTTAGCTCCTCAATTCTTCAAGCTTAACTCCCTAGAATTCCCATCCAAAGCTCAATTCAAACACAACTCATCAAAACCAGAAAAACTCAGACTAAATTCTTTAAGCCTTACCTTAACTTGATGGTTAATCCCAGCTAACCCTCTACAACTTCTTAAAGGATCAAGGTTCCAAAGCCCAGCTGTGACTCCCTCAGAATTTACAGCTTCAAATTCCTCTAGAAATGGTGAAGAAATGACCCAACCGAGAGAGAGAAAGTGATAGCTCCAAGTGTTCTGTTTTTCTTTCCTTCCTTCCTTCTTCTTTTCTTTTCCTTTAGCTTCTGAGTCTTTCTACAACTTCCACTAAAGCCATAAAGCAGAATATAACCTATCCCTTAGTAATCCAACTTCCACTCTCTATTACGAGCAGTGATGTTCGAACAGGTCTTGGTCAAGGCAAGTGACCGAGGACCTAAAGCTCCTCATTCACTTGGGGGCATATAAGATATCTAGTAAGCAAAGCATATCAATAGGTATGTAAACACACGAGCAAAATAAGTGAAAGCATGCTATGGTACTTAGAGTATTTTTCAAAATTTTGTTTAAATTTTGTTAAATCAAACCAAAGTGCTATGCTAAGTTCGGTCATGCGAACATATGTTATAATAAAAATGTTATAATATCAAAAGAAAAATCCTTTACACCGCGAGCAGTTACTGCTCGGATGTAGTTGTCTGTTAAAAAGAAAAGCCGCCCATGCAGCAATAAAAATATAAATTATATCGACATCACAAATCGTAGTTTGTGTGTCTTAGACTACAAGTTAAAATTAAAAGAAAAGTAGATCAAATTATGAAGCAGCTGGAGGATTCTGCTGAGGCTCTTGAGGCTGTTGGTCGACTATGGCCCCAACATCTTCATTGACACCCTGAATGCCTGTTGCCAGGGATATCTCGGGGAATCCTTGAGCCTTCTCTTCCTCTTCCAGGCGGGCAGCACATCTCGCCAACTCAGCGTCCTTTATTGGGTCAAGTAGATAAGTAAAGTCAGCCTTGGGATTGCAATTCCAGAACATGTAGAAGCACTGGAACGTTGCTCCTTCATACTTCTCCAGGTTGCGCTCGTTGGCCTCCTCAAGGTCAGCAATCTCCTTGCGGCTGACCTCCAACTTCGATTGAAGTTTGTGGGCTTCTTGGTAGTTTATCAGTGAGGCTTCCTTGTACTTATCTTTGGAGGCAGTAATTTTGGCAATAGAGTCCTCCTTCTTCTTCAATTCCTCCTCAAGCTTGGCGATCTTAGCCTCAGCTGCTCGCAACTCTTCAGCATGCTTGGCCTCAACCACCTTGTGCTGCTCGACCAGCCTCTCCTCAGCCACCTTGATCTCTTCAGCCTGCTTGGCGACCACCTCCTCTGAGCAGCGCCAACTGGTGCTCACGGTCAGAATCCCATGCGATTAGAAAATAAAAGTAAAAAGACGGTTAGTATCTATTGGAGAGATGAACAATCAAACCATAATGGAAGTAGCATCTTACAGTGAGTAGTTCGTTCAGCCTGCAGCTGGGGAGCTAGTCGACCGACATGGTAGGAGCGTTGTTGAAGGATTCCAAACTACGCCGGTGTCTGGACAGTTTCTTCAGCCTGTCACTGGCCGAAGTGCAAGTGGAGTTCAAGATCGCTTTGACCAGAGTTTTATCTAGTTGGGTAGCAGGACTTGGGTTGGCAGAAGCTGGAGGATTCTGGTCGGTGGTTGCTAGAGGAGTTTGGTCGATACGCCCTGGAGGGGGAGTTGTCTCTTTGGTAGGAGTTGGTGCAGGAGGGTCTTCCGTTCGAGCCCTCATTGCAAATGGGTCATTGTAGCCTTCTCCTAGCTGGCGCCTGTTCAATTTTTTCCTGCTCGTAGGAGTGGCGGTGGTAGGATTGGTGTATAGGTCGAAAGCTCTCTCGGCAGGCATATCTGCAAGTAAGGAAACATATGAACAATCAGGCAATATAATTATAAGTGTTGGATAAATCAAAGAAATTATATGTAAAATACCTGAGCTACAACTACTGGTCGCTACATTATTTACTGTACTACTGCTACACTTACTCTCTGGCTTGAAGAAGTCTGAATTTAAATTAGGCATGTATTTAAAGTTGTCGTCCCCATCAAATAAATGACAGGGAATGGGCAAGCTGTCTAAGAGTGAGAAGTCAGTACCAATCTTATCTGAAGACCCAAGAATGGGCTCGGGATATTTAGAAACCTTCTTTTTGCCCTTTCCTGAAGGAGCTGGAGCAGCGGCCGTTCGCGGGGCGCTGGAGGGTTTCGTAATGGTCACTCCTGTTGCCCTCCTCCTCGGGGGTTGTATCACATCTTGGTGTTGCTCGGGGACTTCTCCACCATTGGCACTCCCCGCTGTTGATTCCTTCACATCTTGGTGAGGTGCGAAAAGGTCGACCAGCCTTAGATTGGCCTTTGTGACCAGCTCTTTGACACTTTTTTCTATGTTGGTCATGCTGGCCAAAGATGCTGCTCGTATCTCCATCTTTGGAGTATGAGCTAGTCGGTGCCATGGACCTGAATGGCATAAAAGTTTTAAGGAATGTGCAGAAAAGCTAAAGGAAATTTAATGACTAGGGAATAAATGATTTACCTCCTTCTGTGAAGGCCAGATTGTTGGCGATCAGGTCTGTTGTTAAAAAGTACTCCTAGAAGTACTTTCACACGTTATACTTGTGGGTGATCTCACTCAGGAAGGTGCGAGCATATTCCTGGTGGTAAAAATGGAAGAACCCCGTGTTGTTGTGATTGGGGTTGGACTTGAGATCAAACAGATATTTGATCTCGTGTGGCGTCGGGACGGGCCAGTTCTTATGACTATACAGGACATAGAGAGCAGAAAGCACTCTATACTTGTTTGGTGTTATTTGAAAGGGAGCGACCTCGAAATAGTTGGCCACCCCCTGAAAAAATGAATGAAAAGGCAAGGTTGCCCCTGCCTCAATATGATATCTCGACCAGGCGCTAAAGGTGCCCCCAGGAAGGTTTGCCCTTTGGTCGATGGAGGGTTTGATTAGGGTTACCCCAGGAAGTCCGTACTTCTTGAGGTAATTCGTTACCATCCTAACTGTAATATGGCTAGGAGGTGCAATGTACCATTCGATTTCTGGTCGAAGGACGTTCCAAAGTTGGGCTTTTGTTGGATTTCTGGCTGGGATGTGCTTTTGGGTGAAGGGTTGGTCGAAGGATTTTCAGCTCGAGGAGCAGGCTGTTTGGCAGGAGGAAAAGTTGTTTTCCTTTTCTTTTGAGCAGTGGATTTTACTCGACCCATGTTCGATGGACTGGTTGAAGGTCTATTAAAAGGGTTATGAGAAAAGGGAATTTTTGGGATTAGTAACGACGGTTGTTCCTGATCTTTGAGCAGCTGGGCGAGAAAATCATCGTCGATCGGCCTCTCACCTCCCCACGGGTCATGCATGAAAATCTGCAAACAGAGAAGGGGAGATGAGAATCTGTGGCCAAAGACCAAGAAGGTGGTAAAGTTGGAATAACGTTGTTCGGGTATAAAAGTTAAGCTTTTATACGACCAGCAGCATTCTAACATAAACACTAAAATTGTATGCGAACAATTTGGAAAACGGATTAAAAAGCAGAATTGAAATTTTTTTTTGAAAAAACTTTTCGACTCTGAGTTAGGGTGGGAAAAACCCAGTTTTTTATACATGCTTAAAAATCGAATTTTTACTTCGATTTTGCGTCCTAAATTGATGACCCTCACGCCTAAACTGATTCCTAAGCCTCATGTAGTGTTATTTCCTTATCCTATCATGCTCAGACCTACGTACCCATTTACCTTAAATCTGTTTTTCAAGAACATTCAAAAACTCAAAGTCCGAAATAGGAATAAAACAGATATTGCATGGCATCTCAACGACTGAAAAGGTCGATAAACTTGGATAAAGATTGGAGCAACTTTCTGAAACGCTAAGAGGCTGGGCAGAAATTTTGTGAGTAGTCAGGATCGTCAGAATTTCTGGGTTTTTTTATGCTCTGTTCTTCAGTGTTCTTGAGGAGAAAGTGAAAAGTAAAAGGTAAAAAATGATATTGAGGGGTTATTTATATTGGTCGTAGTATGGTTACCAAGGTAATGATGAGAGCTTATTTTTTGAGGCATGGGAAAACGTGATAGCCGTCAAACCATTTTTTGGGAAACCGCAATGGTATGATTGGTTGCCCTTTTCGAGAAGGCATGGACAGCTCTGAAAGATTTGACAAGGCATACGAAAGGTCGGTTGTCTAAGTTTACTTTATGCTGGTCGCGGTAAAATAAACTTGGGGGTAAATGTTTACCCAAAAACGACTCCTGGTGACGTGGCAAGATTGACCTACACGTGGCGGGCACGCGACGATTTTAAGTGAAAGAATCTTGTTCGACCATTGACCAGAAAATCATTGATTTATTAAGCATCACGCTTAGGTGCGACCAGTCTGGTCGTATACTTTCATTTACTTCCTTTTTGATGTGCAATCTTATATTATTTGCATTAATTGTAATTTCCTTTATTAACTAGATACGTGAATCTTAATGATAATTGAGGCCCATCGGCCCATGTAATCTTCTTGAGCCTATAAATAAGAATCAAAGGGCTCAAGGAAGGGACTTTTGAACTTTTGATCTTTGCACTCTGAGAGAAGAATATAGTGTCATTATTCATTGAAGTTGTAATCTTCCCAAGGCTTGTGAAACTCGTGAACCCTAGTTCATTGATCACAGTGTTGGGATTTAAAATCAATAAGAACACTAAGTGGATGTAGGTCATTACCATCCGATCGGGGCCGAACCACTATAAATCATTTGTGTCGTTTACTTGTCCATTTGAATTTCTTCTTGTTTTCATCCCATTTTATATTGTTTATCTGACTTTGTGTCGTTGACCAATTTGAGAGTCAACAATTAGACACACAGATCATATCCTTATATCGCAACAACCTTTCTTTGGAAATAGAGAGGTCAAATATTAATCCCATTCTCTTGTTTACCTAAGTTCTAAAGTATAATTTTTGAGACATAACTTGTGCATTTTTAAAATCTTTGATTAATTACGACAATAAAAATAAGAAAAATACAACAAGAATATTTGTTAAAAAATACATATTGAATCACGTTTAAATCATAATCTAACATGTTTCTACAATTCATGTATTCCAAGAAACGATTCTAAACATACATCAAGAATCTAACCATCTATACTTAAAAACCAAATTAGCATAATTAATAATAAGCCATTACCATTTCAAAGAATAACATGGCCCAAACTTATATTTATACCAAGTTTTGAAACCTAAATACCCTAGCATGCTTCTAAGTTCACAAGTGATAACAAAGTAAACAAAAGAATAAATAAAAACATGTTACAAGGATGGGAACCCCTAGGCCGAAACCCCTAGTATCATTAAATTTCATAAACCACAATTTTCACATAGATCATCACCATGAACCACAACCTAAACCCCTTAGCATGCTTTATAATGGTACACAAATAACATAAAAATCATATTCCTAAATCAAGAAACATATTTAACAAAACGCAAAAGAAATAAAATGAACCTCACAACATGTTTCTAATCAAGCCATCAAAATAACTCATACATTCCTTACATCTATTTGTAACGTCCCAAAATTCCTAATAAGGAATAAGACCTTGATTAGGGTTCCAGGAAGGCATAATTTGATTATATGTGAATTAATTGAATATTTATGTGATTTTGTGAATTGCATGGGTTATATTATTATATGGTTGATATTGCATGTTTAAGAAAATTATACAGTTAAATAATTAATTAATTGCCCATAACTATCACATAATTATTTTCTTGACCCAGAAAATTAATTCATTTGCAATTAAGTCATTCTCTCTACAAATCATCCTTATGACATCCTTACCCTTGATAGTTTCAGATAGAGGTGATATGAGGACCATGGACCTATAATACGAAGCTCCAATAAACCAGATTATTAATTGAACTCTTTAATCTAATAGTCTTATTTATTAATTCCATGATTACTCCACTATAAATATGAAATTTCACTCTGAGTATTTATAGAATTATATTTACAAAGTTTTCTTTGTAGATCACTCATATAATCAATAAATGTAGTTCTGTCCTCCAACAATTGGTTCGTTAATTAGAGATGGTCAAAATTACTGTTTTACCCTTCTATTTACCTCTTATTCCTTAAGTACCATTAATTCACTAGCGAATAATTAATCTATAATCAAATTATAGATTTGAACTCAATAACTAGTCAGTTCCAGAATTAACCCTTAAGGGAACCAATATTCGATCCATTCAAAAAGTGTGGATTCCATTATTGTAAATCATGTTCCCAAGTTGCTGGTATGATATAGACTCGATTACTCAATTCATGATATTAAATCTCCAAAACAAATGTTACTAGTCTCATTATACTAAGAAACCTTAACGAGTGAATCAAAAGATCCAATAAGCACAACACATGAGTTCATGACTACTTAGGATTTAGATTGATCTACAAATGATCATCTATGATGATAAGATTAAATCTTTATGGAAAATGGTAAGTTTATAAAGATAGTTAATTCATATCGGTCTAGTCATATATAATCTCTATTATATACAGTACCTTTACCAAGATGTTTATCCACATCAGTAATCCAAATCTAGACTACTTGCATCTCATATGCTTAGTAAACCGTACTAGTAACCATTCATGAATGATTCCTTACTTTAATATGTTACTAACTATTTTATTCATTGTATATTATCTCAATTCTCTTGTACTAATACAAGATCATATCCTCGTAAAATGAATATAGAATTTTCTTGATATTCATATAAATTATTCAAATAATAATTATAACATTAAAATGTAATAAAATTGTACTTGTATTTAAATCAATAAAATATCTTTACATGCTTTTAAGTCATATATCCTAACATACATCAAGGGCAAGAGTTTAATGGGTAAGAACAAGTCATTGAGTGAATAGTTTCAACACTAACATGGTCATGAATTCCATCCAAGGATGGTTAGTGCTGGTTGCTACCGAGTGAGGGTTAAGCCTAGTGCTTTAATGAAGTTCAGTTGTGTGCAATAAGCATCTCTAAAGGTAGCAAAGATGTTGTAATAACTTCACCTATGTGAACTTAGAGGTGGTGCCGCTTCTCATGGGAGTTGGAGTTTCTCCACAGAAAGTTCATGAAATGGATGAGCACAAGGCCATGAAAAGTGCTAAGCCTGAAAATGGGAAAATGAATGGTTAAGTGGAGGTGTGTGAGGTGTTACTGGCCTTATCATTAAGGAGTACTTGGTTCAATATTTAAGACACCAATAAATTCGATAATGCTTTGTAATACCTTCACTAAGGTAAAGTTCAAATCAAAAGATACTTTATTTTATGCACCAAAATTGTTAAGCTAAGAATAGGGGATTATATTTAACCAAGTGGGAGAATTTTGAGATTGATTAAATATAATGGTTAAGATGTTTACACGTTAAGGTGCAAAACATTTAATAGTTTTCACTTAAGTTGAAGTGAAAACATGAGATTGTGTAGTAGGCATCCAAAAATGACTTTTATGGGTCTAAACTGATACAATGAGGTATCTAACACATTCCCAAAAAATTTGGAGGCATTTGGAGACATTTTGGGGTCATGCTCAGGGCGTTATTACATAGGCATATGTATTGCGTCACCTGTGGGAGGCGACGTGTAACGACCCAAATTTGGTAATAAGGCTTAAGGGCCTTGATTAGTGTGCCTGGAGGGCATAATGGGAATTATGTGTGATTTTAATGAGTAAGATGCGTAATTATGATTTAAAGCATGTTATATGACTACTTGAATATTTGAGATGCATGACTATGTGTATTAGCATGCATGTAGGCCCTGATTAGGTTAGAAGGGCATAATCGTAATTTTGGCCATTATGGGCATAACTGCTTTGATATATCTGATAATTGTCGAGACCACATTATTATGTGGATATATCTGTGATCTGTGACTCGAGACAATCCTAGTAGCAATGTAGCGAGAAAGTCATGGCAGGAATTTATGCCCGGCTCGGGGGGAGCCTAGGAGTATAAATGGGAATTTAGTGAGTATATTGGGATCTATCTTGACATTGAGGAATATTATTGGTGATTAATTAGGTATCGGTAATTAAGCGGGAAATATTAGAGACACTCGAGGAGTTAGCGGGAATTGGGTAAAATGACTAAAATGCCCCTAAGTGGATTAAAGGGTTTAGACTTAATAGGGAGGGCATTAAGGTCATTTGGTTTGCAAGGGATAGATATGCTGAGGCTTTATGTTGGTGGGAATTGTAGAAAGTAATAGAAGTCTGAAAGAAAGAAAAGAAGGAAAAGAAAGGGAGAAAACAGAGAGAGTTTTCCAAGGTCGGTTTATGCTTCCTTCATCAGTTTCTTGAGGATTTTTGGAGCAAAGTTCAGAGGAGAGCTGGGTTAGGCTGAGCATCAAGATCATAAGCTAGGTTTGAGGAATTGGCAGAGGTTAGCAAGAACTCACCAACACTTGAGGTAAAATTCTGTAAGTTCCTTCAGTACTGGTTTTGGTGTTTAGCAAAGATATCTAAGCTGTGTTGATGGGGAATTCTAGGGAAGTTGGAGCCAAGGGTTGAGGAAAAGCAAGCCAAGGAGGTCTAGAGACAACTTGAGGTCGAAGTTCCATCAAAGGTATAAATTCTAAGCCTTTAACTATGATGTTTTGACTGGTTTTGCTGAGTTTCTGAGCTTGGGGACAACTATGGTGAATTTTGGGATTAGAGATGCATGTGATTGGGTTTTGAGTTTTTGGGGTGCTTGGGATGAGTGGAGTATGTTTATAAGGTTGTTTTTGAGGTTGGCAAAGGTTTGGGGAAGTTTTGGTTGAGTTTGGTTTGAGGAAATCGCAGGAGGAGAAATTTTGAGTTGGCCTGTCTGTGACTAGCGCTACAGCGCTAGCCTTTGGGCGCTGTAGTGCTAGGCCATGCATGCTGAGGGGATTTTGCTTTTGTTTGTAGCGCTGTAGCGCCCTCCTAAGAGCGCTGTAGCGCTGCCCTATTTTCATAAAGGGATTTTAGGGTTGTTTGCAAGGGTTTTTGACCAAGGGTTTGGGGTTTGATTCCACCACCTTGTTTGGTGGAACTAGGACTTCCCGGGGGCTCGGTATTGGCCCCGAGGCTAGGTTTTGGACTTGAGGATTGATGATGACTTTGGCCTATAGTTGTGTTTAGGTGAGCGCTAGGGCTCGAGAGGGATCGTGCTCAAGGAGTCAAGTGATCAGAGCTAGCAAATCGAAAGGTAAGAAAACTGCACCCGGTTATATGTTTGTGATGGGACTAAGTGCTCCCGATATTTGTATCGTGTCAATGATGGTCCCATGTGAAAGCGGCCTAAGAGTGTCGTACATAATATTTGCGCACAGGGCGTGGCTTGGCCACTGGTAGCCGAGGACAGCTTAATATTCACTGAGCTCGGTTTAAGCGGGCTGGAGTCAGTGGGATAACAGAGGGAGCGGCCTGAGGGAGCTAGCCCTAGTTATCATTTGTGAACTGATATATGATATGAGTTGATATGTTTAGTACGTGGAATTCTTGATTATATTGAATGATTATATGGTTGAGAACGTGTGATGCGATATGTGATATTGATTTGTCTGTTGATTGCTTATGCTCTGTTGTTGTGTTTTCTTGCTGGGCCTTGGTTCACGGGTGCTACGTGGTGCAGGTAAAGGCAAGAGCAAACTTGACCAACCCTGAGATGGAGAGCTGCAGGGTTGAATGTACATAGCCAGCTGTTCGATCGCCATGGTCGAGGAGTGGATCAGGACAAGGATTGCTTAACTGTCTATTTTGCCTTAGTATGGCTTGCTGTTGTATTTAAACCTTATGAATTTTGTATACGGTCTTTAAACTTGATATTTTTGGGATCCCGTGTAAACAGGAAATGCTTTTTAATGAAAATGTGGCTTTTGAGACCAAAACATTTTTAACCCTAGTTCCTTTATAGTTTCGATGACACGCTTTCTATAAATTGACTTGATTAGCAAGTCTGACACTTTATAAACACACAGTGTAACGGTCTTGGCTATCCATGGCGTTACACGACGCATCGCCTAAAAGATCCTAGGAGGAAAAACCCTCAACAGGCGATGCATCGCCTACTGGGTGGCGATACATCGCCTGGCAAGCGATGCATTTCCAGCTAGCAGGCAACATATCGCCTGGGTGGTCCATACAGGACCGTACAACTACGTGACTTAACTCCAAATGATATGTTTAAAAGCTCTAATCCTATAGGTTAGACTTAATGACGGTGCCTACACTATAAATAAGGGTTATTAGAGTTGAAAAGCTTGGATCACACTTTTCATCTCTCTCTCTATCCTCTCTCTCTCTAGCTCTCAAAGACCATAAGTTTTCTCAAAGAAACTCATCAAGCATTGCTTAACTTGCATGAGTTTCAAGGCTTGTTAAATCCCAAATCTCATTCTACTTGGTTGAAACTTCAAGTAATAAGGGAAGACTTGGAATAGATATTTCGGACAACAATATTCTTATTGTGTATAAGCCTTAGAAGTTCCCCAAGTAGAAGATTCAAGTTGCTCAATACAAAATGTTGTATCTCTCTAACCTAATCTTGTATTTTGTCATTCTATTGTGTTTATGTTGTTAGTATTGATGATTAAATATTTCTAAGTTCTTCTTATAATCATTTAATCACTCAATCCTTTATAATCAAGATTTGCATTCATACCATGAACAAGGTTCTTTGATTGTCAAGATTTGCATTCATACTTTGAATAAGCTTCTTGGTTATCATCTAGTGTTTATAATATTGAACTATTCCTGTCATGCATTATTGATTAGGAAAGTGTAAAGCCATAAATTCCCAACGCATGTTGCCTGCCAAGTAATGCGTGGCCTACCAGGAAATGCATCACCTACTAGCAGGCGACATGTCACATGCTATTTTCAGCGTGGCCCTTGTCACTATGTGCAATGTGTCGTCTCTACAAGGGTGACACTTCACTTGAAAGGCTGGTCAAACTCTCCAAAAGTACCCGTAAACACCTCCAAATGCTTCCAAATTTTTTGGGCATGCTTAAATACATCATTGTATCACTTTGGACCCAAAAAGATAACTTTTAAATGCCTACAATTCAAACTCAAATTTTAAACCTACATTTTGTGAAATCGTTAAAGGTTTTACACCTAACTTTTGTAATACCACTTAGGCTTTGTATTTGAATCAATCCTAAAAATTAATGGTCCACCTCATAATTTAATTTTAATTTTAATATTTAATTAATTTTAAAACTAAAAAAAACTCATTTTTAAAATTCTCTAAAAAGACAAAATCTAATTAAAAATAAAGATAATTAATAAAAAATAATAAAGATAAAAATGAAGTTAAAATATAGACAATTTAATTTTAAATATTTTTTCTTCCATTGGGCCCTCTGTTCTTCTTCCTCTCATTTTTTTTGTTCTTTCTTTTTTCCTTTTCTCTTCTTCATATTTTCTTCTTCATTTTCCCTATACGAGACTAGGTTGAGTGCAATAAGAAGGCTTTAGAGAAGATTCTTCAACGTAGCTGATAAAAATATTCAGAAGATATAAAATATCTCTATATAGTTTATAATTAATTTAAAATTATCTTTTAATGATTTACCTTTAGATATTTATAAATGTAAATAATTTTCTTATTAGTTTAAAATTAGGATTTCTTCTTTCCTTTTTCTTGTAACCTATATATCTATGAAGCAATGTTCAATGAGAAGGCTAAGCCATAATTATTCAATTATCTTCATCTCATAAATCTATCATGGTATCACAACAAGTATCTTTCATGGGAAACATCTAATATTGCCTTCTATTCTCTTTTTTATACCAAACATTTTCCCCCTATTTTTTTTTCTTTCTTTAATTATGGCCACCACAAACAATGCATTTACCAGATATACTCATATACTCCTAGTAACAATTGTTCATCGGTATCTTTCTCGTCTTACACTATCAATTGAGATAGACATCCTCCTCCTCGATCATTCCTTGGTCATTGCCAGTGGTGTAACATCCAGGGAGCATGTTGCTACCAACTGTCTTATTTTTCACCATCAATAATCCTATATGCTCCTCCTCAAACTACTCATTGGCAATCTCACACATATATTGCCACCACCGATCCTTCTACTACTCCTAATTGGCTTCTTGACAGCGGCACATATCTTCATGCCACTACTAATTTAAATAATCATTCTACTCACATACCTTATGATGGCACAATGATATTGTTATTGGAGATGATACCAGTCTTTCTATCTCACATAATAGATCCACATCTCTTTCTACTCCTTCTCACATCTTTTCATTATCTAATGTTCATAGTGTGCCTAATATGAAAAGAAATCTTATTTCTATTTCACAATTTTGTAGTTCTAACAACACTTCCATTAAATTCTTACCTGATTCTTTTTATGTGAAAGATCAACTATTGGGGCAATACTTTTGGATGGCCAGACTAAGGATGTTGTGTATGAGTGGCCAAAAAATTCTTCTTCACAATCTTCTATGTTAATTACTTTCTCTAGTGTCAAGGCTGTTAGGAACGGTTCCTAGTGCGCAATAGAAATTGCGGTAATGGTATACAACAAAAAATTTCATACAAACAATCTTTATATGAGGATCCTTTAATATGCAATATGTTAATCAATATATAATATGAATATGAAAAATAATACGAAACGATTTACCTCTTGGAGCCTATCAAGAATCCTTGAATCTTTTCGTATGTATTTCGATCTTCCTATCCTTGCTTGAGTACTCACACCTAGATCTTCCAAGACGTTCTCTACACCTCAAGATGTGGGTGGGCACATAGAGAACAATGATCAATTTTGTGAATCAAAAGTATTCTCAACACATGAGACTTTTGATTATAGGCTAGAGAGAATATGTTATCTTTTTGTGAAAAAGATGATAGCTTTTCTTCTCTGTCTAAAATCTTGTCAGAACTTGTTGTTTCTATTTTCTATCAAATAGAATATATATACATTATTACCATAATAATAATAATAATGAAGAAAAATCAATCACCTTTTATAATAATAATGATAATAGACAAAAAATCTAACATTTCATTTTAAAACCCCTTTTAAAATGTTTAATTAATTAAAAAAATAAAAATGAAAAAATCAATATCTAATAACATCATATGTGCCACACGCATAGAGCAGTCCAAGCCCTATGCATGTGGCCTATCCCTGAAAAATGAGATTTTGATTTTTCATGTGTTTTTATTTTTAATTAATTAATAATTAGATATTCAAATAAAATATAATATTTTTAAGGAAAAAGATAACAACTTACATTTCAAAATTCAAAATTTGAATTTTCATCATCATTATCTTATTATTAATTAAATGAATATAATAATAAAAACCAATTTTGACTATCCATATTTATTTATTCACACTTAAATAAAATAATTGATTAAAATCAATTTCTTTTATTTCTACACAATTTCGAAATTGCACAAATGCAATAATAAATTGTGCAACTTCAATTATCACATAATTGCACATTTATCCCGAAGAGTAAATATTCTCTCAAATAGCTCATTCACAGTTTAACCCTTGTATCAACTCTTACCTTAAATAGTGTTGATAGAGCTGCCTCGGGGACCTATGGACCAATAATTCCAAGCTCCAATAAAAAAATTTATTGACCAAAACTCTTTGATTCAATAATCATATTTATTAATCTTATGATTATTCCATTATAAATATGAGATTGAACTCTTGAGAATTAAAGACATATATTTATTGAGTACTTTATTGTAACCACAAAGTGTCCATTGATATAATCATTACATACAAACTAATCCTCTATTGATTATTCGTAATTAAATGGGAATAAAATTGCCGTTTTACCATTTTAATTATATCTTGATTCCTAATGTACCATTGACTTTACTAGTGAAGGGTAATTCATAATCTGATTATAAATTTGACGTCACTAACCTTTTCAGTTCCAAAAGCCAACCCGATAGGGAATCATCATTCAATCTATAAGACGGTATAAATTCCATATCTGTTAAATTATGTCCCCAGCCATATACATCATTGATTCCCCAAAACAATTGTTCTGAGACTGATCATTCTGACAAACCGTAACGCATGAATCAAAGGATCAAGTAACATATGTAGGTGTACATAGTAACTTCAGGATTAAGATCAGTTTGTATATGATCATAAGTTGATATGTTTTATAATACTACAAAACAGTATTTAAACAAGTATTATTAAAACACATCTGCTCCAGTTCTACATACTCTTAGTATGCAAAGTACCTCCACTAAAGTGTCCTACTACACTAGTAACCTGGATCTAGGTCACATGTATTCATAATACTAGTGGAGCGTACTAGCAGTAATTAATCTAAAGATTCCTTAATTTTATTTTACTACAAACTATTTAAGTTCATTATCTCAATCTCGATCCTCTCATACCAATATGAGATTGAGACTACATAGATGAACTTGGGAATTTTCTGATACGTACTTAATATTATTAGAATTAATATAGTACATAAGCTACGTATATACAATAATTCAATTCATTTATTTATTTCATTAAAACCATTGTCTACTACAATTGCTTTTAGGGCACTATTCCCAATAAAGGCCACTTCGTCTGAATGGCTAGGTATTTTTCACCATCTATTCTTAAGCATACAGTAAATATTTTAATATAGAGTTATCTAGTCCTATTACAGACAATTCCAATTGCAATTCTTGTTAGTGGAGTAAAAGTAAAATATTACATTTTTTCTGTTTCAACTCTTGTTATATCTTCTCTTCTTGAAGTTATTTCTTTTGATGTATGGACATCTCCTATTCTTCTATTGATGATTTAAATATTATGTCATTTTTGTTGACCATTTCACTAAATATATTTGGTTTTATCCACTTAAACAAAAATCTCATGTATTCAATGTTTTTGTCCACTTTAGGGTTCTTGTTGAGAATCACTTCCAATGTAAAAATTATCACACTCTATTATGATAATGGGGGATATATTAGGCACTTACCACCTTCTTAGCCACCAATGGGGTGTCTCACTATGCCTCTCCTCCATATAAACCAGAACATAATGGGTATGTTGAGCGTCGTCATCGCTGCATAGTTGAAATTGGGCTATCTCTTCTCAATCATGCTTCCATGCCTTTATTATATTGGTCTTTTGCTTTCTCCACTGCAGTTTACCTTATAAATCATCTTCCCACTGGCCACTCTTACTCTTGACCTCATGTCCCCATATACTTAACTATTTGGTCTCTCGCCTAATTATTCCAAACTTCATAGTTTTGGTTGCTTTGTTATCCATGGCTTCTATTATATTCCTCTCATAAACTTGCACCCCACTCCATTTTGTGTGTCTTCTTAGGTTACTCTTCCACTAAAAATGCTTATATATGTCTAAACTTTTCTTCCTCTCACATTTATTCTTCTCGTCATGTCAAATTTTTTGAATTTATTTTTCCTTTCCTTTCCCTACACTCAAACTCATTGTGATCGCCCTTCTCCTACTACACTATTTAATTGGTACCATGTCACTTTCAATCATCATTGCATTATTGTTTGAGTTTTTCTCTGCTTCCCATGTTGTCAATGACCTTATTTTTCCTCAACCATCGTTAAACCCAAATCCTACTTTTTCGACACTAGAAACCCAAAGTCACGAAATCAAGTCCATCCCTCATACTCCTCATACACCATTAAACATTTATTGCATCATACCATATTCCATTCCTTTTCACTAATGCTTCTGTACCTCAGCCTCCTCAACCACCTCCTTCAACATTTTCACTACCCACCACCTCAAACCCTAATCTATCCAATCTGCAACCACCTACAACCTCATTAACCCTACATCCAAACTCACCTTGAGTCATTCTTACTAGATCCAAAAATAATATCCACAAACCAAGCCAAAGGCTTAACGATACAACCCAACTGAATACAACAACTAACCTTGATCCTATAACAGTAACTCAAGCCCTAAGAGACTTTACATGGTGGCAAGTTATGTGTGATGAGTATGATGCTCTTATTCACAATGGAACTTGAGAACTTGTTCCTTTTAATCCAAAACAAAATTTGGTTGGCTACAAGTGTTTTTTTTCTACTAAATATTACCCGATGGATCTGTTGAAAAATATAAGGCTTGTTTAGTTGCTAAGGGGTTTCACCAAATTCCCGGAGTTAATTATCATGATACATTTAGTCCAGTGTTAAAGCCCACCAATGTTCGTCTTTTTCACATCTTGACTATCAGTCATGGATGATCACTTAGACAAGTTGATGTTAATAATGCATTTATTCATGACACTCTCACTAAAGATATTTTTATGTCACAACCACAAGGCTTCACTAATAATGACCATCCTCAAAACATCTGTACACTTTGCAAGGCCATTTATGGTCTTAAACAAGCACCTCGAGCTTTGTACCATGAGTTATGCCAGTTTCTTATCACCTCTAGCTTTACCAACTCTCATGCAGACAATTCTCTTTTTGTCTTCAACAATAGCAATGTAATGATATATCTTCTAGTTTATTTTGGTGGTATTATTATTACAGGCTATAATGATGGGGTTATACATAAATTTATCAACCTTCTTGCTCATGATTTCCTCTTAAGAATGTTGGATCCTTAACATATTTTCTAGGACTTGAAGTTATTTCCCACTCTTAAGGTATGTTTCTTTGTTAGCATGGATATATCATTGACTTGCTTGCTCGAATCTGTATGAAAAATTCAAAGCATAAGCATAGTACTACACCTATTGCTACTATTACGATACTTACTTTACACTCTAGCACAACACTTTTTGATCCAATTGAGTATAGAACTATTGTAGGTAGTCTCCAGTATCTCTCCATGACATGCTCATATATTGATTATATTGTAAATAAACTATCCTAGTTCATGCATCAACTCATTAGAAAACTTTTTAGCATCTACTGGGTTATCTGTGTGGGACCCTTGATCATAGAATTGTGTTATATCGTAGCTCCCCCTTAGCTCTTCATGCTTTCTCGAATGTTGATTGGGCTGGTAACAAAGATGATTTCACTTCTAATAGTGATTTTCTTGTTTACCTTAGTCACAATCTTATCTATTGGAGCTCCAAGAAGCAACGTATTGTTGCACGCTCTTTTACAGAAGCTGAGTATCGCTCCATTGCGACTACTACTATTGAACTCAAATGAGTATGCTCTATTCTTACCGAACTTCACTACAATAAAAAGCATTTACGATAACTCTTGAAAAATGTTATCAAATGTATTTTATAAAACTTTAGCAGGTGTTAAGTCTGCCCATGTTATTAAAAGTCTCGCCATTTGATTACATTTTTTACATGTTATTAAATAAACTATTATAACGTTGTTTTGTTGTTATATATTGTAAATAGTTACAATATCTAAATGTTATTGTTCTTTTTGTAAAATAATTTTTTTATTTAATTACATTTTCCAAATGTAATCTTATAGTTATTAAATACATTTTCAAAATCTAATCTTATTGTTTTTAATTATATTTTCAAAATATAATCTTATTGTTTTAAATACATTTTCAAAATGTAATCTTATTGTTTTTAATTACATTTTCAAAATGTAATCTTATTATTTTTAATTACAAAATTCTTAGGTTACATATTAAGGAATATTACATTTGATTATTGTTATAATTTGGTAATAATAACTATTTTGTTAATGTTATCTTTTGTGAATATTATAACACTTTTGAAGTGAAGTTGTCATATTTTATAATGCCTACTATTTGTCACAATAATGTAATTAGAATTTGATCAAGTGTAATGTATTTCATGTATTAACCCATATATCCAATACATGTGTCCCAAATAAAAAATAATTAAGTACAAAATACCATAATAAAAGTATTCATCATGCTTAAAATATAATGTCTAGCAAATTCAATAAAAGACAAATTATAACATTTGTCCAGTCCTTTCTCTTTATTAATTGCAAGTATCCAAGTCTTGTATCACTATCTTCATCACCTAGATAACATAGAGAAAAAAATGCAATAAGAAAATAAAACTCATATGTTATCCTCATAACCAATAAGCATAACAGTCTAAAAAAAATTGGCATAATAACTAATCTCATACCTCATAGGATGGCTAATTGTAATCCTTAAGTGATGTTAGAACTCTGTGAAAGCATAAACAATCCTTATTCTTATTAATCTTTGAAAGCTTTAGTCTTTCGTGTGAAAGTCATAAGCCAATAAAGAGACAGTTAAATATATATAAATCCATATATATGCAAAGATTCAGACCTTTATAGTTAAAATATATAAATATATAGATATATAAGTGTCATTGTTAATCTTTTATTTTGTTTTGGAAAAACATGACATATAGATAGAGATACAGAACGAGGCTTAAGAGTTAATTTTGGAATAAAAAATCTATCGCTGGAATAATTAGCTATAGAATTAAAATCGAAGTCAACTAGAGAATGAAAAAGATGAGGCCAAAATCCTACATATAACATATTCTGTACCTAACATAGTATCACCAAAAAAAAAAAGGAAAAGAGAGAACATACGAATAGGTTGAATATCTCAATAAATAATTGCCTCAGGTTTATGTTTGTGCACTTAATTTAGTCCCCTCCAAAATATAGAAGGGGCCACAAGTAAGATAAATCATATATTCATGTTTGCACCAGCTAGAAAAGGTAATATAATCCTAAATAATAGAACTTACTAGCTAGTACAGAGTGAACACAACTACAGAAGGAAACTCAATCATTGGTGTAATTCTATGAGACATTTTGTCAGGGCATCTTATGTGATTTTAAAATGAAAAGAGCATACAAGATGAAAATTAATTTAAGTCTCTAAGCAAAATTATTGCTTTGTAATTTGTAAAAATAACAATTAATAATATACATACTGAAGGGCCGTGTTGTTCGCCTGGGACAGCTAAGGAGTGTATCAACCTTAAAAATCAATTGAAATGGAGAAATAAATAATATATATGTATATATAAAGGGAAATAAATTTAATTATCTAATTGGGTGGTTGTTGTGGTCAAATTGTTGATCTTTATCCACCTAGAAATTGTTGGGATGCTCACTTTGCACGAGAAGCTTTTGCTTCCATTACAGATCAGTAAGCAATCAACATATCTTTCAAAATAGTATGCAATAAAGGCAAAAGAAGATTTTTATCATTCTTAGTTAAAAACAAAGCTAGGAAATCAATTTCATTGCATTGGACCCCACACATATACAAAATATCAATATAATACGTAGTCCAACACCTTGATTTTCCATTCCTCACATTCTTTAGTCATGGTTTCCTGCATGTAGCATTGTGATTAATTAACCATGATCAATTAATGAGTCAATATACATGACCTAATAAAAAGTATTCATTGCCAGATAAATCCTAGCCACCTTCATAAAAAGAAAGTATGCATAGTTGCATTACTTTCACTTCTTGAAATATGTATGTAACGCCCTACTTCCTTAGAGTCATTACTAAGTGGGTTATAAACGTGCCATTAACTCGCTAATCGAGGTTTTAAGACAAAAGTGTAGCTAAACCATAAACAAAGTCACATAATTTGAAAATATACCCATTTATTGAAAATTATAAAGCGTTTAACATTCGGGATCTCAAAATACTGTTTAGAAATATATTTACAATTCAAAAATATGATTAAAGTCGACTAAACGAAAAAACTATGTTTAATACAAACATCTCCCAAAAATACCCCTGGCCGTGGCAGCCAAGTAGGCCAAACATGTACGAGTCGCTTCACGCTCTTCATACTCATGGTTGGTCGACCTTCCCCTTGCCCTTACCTGCACCATAGAGCACCCATGAGCCGAAGCCCAGCAAGAAAACTCACACAAGAAAATAACATATGCATACTTATAATTTATCATACAATCAAGCTACCAACAGGCTAAACACATACAGCCATGTCGTCCCAGGTGCTTTACCAGGCCTTGGGTTCGCAGTCTACACCGTGAGGATATTTCAGGTATCCTTTAGGGTCTCGCCCTGGCTACTTGTACTTCGCGTGCTAAACATTGCTCCCGGCCCCTTGCCGTACCCGACCTTGCCATTCTCGGCCTTCATTATTCTGGCTCTTGTCGTTCATACTCATATATGCACACATAGCATAATTAAATAAATACTTAAACACGTATAAACATATTCAGTAAGGGGCTACGCCCTGCAACCCAATCATTTAGGGTCGTGCCCTGCTCTATGGGTACAATAGTTTTCTTACATGTGTCCCAAGCTACCCGAGCACTGCGATCATGAGCACAGTCCTCTAACTCGAGCCTTGAAGAGAAACCCTAGTCACAACGCATGAATAAAATCAACTATCAAGTTCAAACTCATTAAATAGTTTCGAAACATAATTCTAACTTTCGGGACCTTGGTTTCTACTAAACTGGGTATTAGAAACCTTCCCGAGCCTTAACGTTCAAGTTCTCGAGCTAAAAGCCCTCATTTTTCCAAAAATCCACTTTTGGGTCGTGGCCCAACCTCCCTTAAGCGCCGTGTCGTGCCGCGCCCCAAAGCAGAGGCAAAATTGCCTCTCATCTGACAGCCTAGGGCCGCGGCGTCCAAACCTTGCGCCGCAGTGCCTGGGAAATTTCTCGAAGCCCCACTAGCCTATAAACTTAAACGGGTCGCGGCGCGAGCCCGAAACCCAGAATTCCCATGCAAACTTTATGAGCTAACTCCCCTGAAATCATTCTAAACACCCCCCAACAACAGAATTGAGTCCCATACTCATCCTAATACACTCTAAGCAGCACATAAACTTAGAGAAACCAACCAAAATCCTACTATAACTCAAACTCAATTATCTAAGTTCTAACCCCTCAAACTCCAATAAAACAAAGGAAAATTAAAAAGAACTCAAGCTTAGATCCTTACCTCTGCTGATGATTTCGACTTGGCCAACTCCAAATCTCCTCCTAGCTCTAACCCCTCAATCCACAGGCTTGCAAACCACCAAATCCTCAGCCCCAGTCCTCAAGGATTTCTCCAAAGCTTCAACACCCCAAGAGAGAAAGAGAGAATCGATGGAAAGAGAAAGGGAAGCAAAAACTGAGTTATGCCTTATCTTTTCTGGATTCCAGTACATTCCTAAGCTTGTAAGTATATAACCATTAGCCAAAAAGACTAAATTTCCCCTAAGCCCAACCTTAACCCTTTAATGACATCAAGGGCATTTCAGTCATTTGCCATACCCCGTTAAGTCCCCGAGTAGTCTTATAAATCCCTATTAATCCCGACATATCCCAACCATTACTAAATTACTACCTGCTACTCAATAATTCCCGAACACATTATAATATTCCCAAAATACCCCTAAGCTCCTCCCAAGTCGGGTATTTGACACCGTTGTGACTTCCTAGCTGAACCGCTCTCTAGGACTGTCTCGGATCATGCGTCTCAAATATATCACCACTCACACGTGGTAAATATTTCAATATTCACAAATATCACATTTATGCCCTTAACGGGCTAAAATTACAAACATGCCCCTAATAACCAGACGGGGCCCACATGCATATTTAATTCACCTAAACATGCATTTCTAAGCACATACTCATCAAATTCACATATTATAATAATAAATCACTTATTGCCCTCCAGGCACACTAATCAAGGCCCTAAGCCTTATTAGCAAATTTGGGATGCTACAATGTACTTATTGATTTTGGCTCATGCAAGCATCTAATCATCCACACTTGCATAGTGTCACTCCCCTGCATTCATAACTTCTTCTTCTGCCAATGGAAGGTGTGCGGAAAAAAAATCTGTATCATACATACTCTGCAGCACAAATATATATATATATAAACACTATGTAACATACTACTGAAACCATAAAAATTGAAAATTTTGTTTGTTTTTTGCATTTTATAGAGAGTTTCTAAGGAAATACTCTCCACTTTGTTCTGTTTTTCCCAAACTACACACCATAGTTTATCTCAACTAAAATCTCCATACCAACCACTAGGCATGTAAAATGAGATAAAGATTACCGATATATACATCATTATCATTTAAAATAAAATAGAGATATGCTATTACATTAAGTGTTATATGTTTGTCTTAAATATATAAAATAAAAACAAAATAGGTACTCAAATACTGTAAATTAAATTAAAGCTTTAAATGTGAACAGAACACCCTTCATTAAAATTGAAGACAAACTACAACACAATAAGTACTATACAATACTTTATATCCTTAAACTTTGTATAGATACGCTTTGTCATTCTTTATAGCCTATTAATTTGAAATAGAATACCTTGCTCATTTCACTAATCCACCTAGTAAAAAAATTATGCTTATGCTAGTGTTCAACATTACGGTAAACTTGATCTTGGCCCGAGAAACATATTGTAGCAGTACTTTAACAGCCAAGTCCCTCGGGACATTACGTAGTACTTTTTTAACTATCAATAATTTTCTCAACACAAATTTTTCAAGGATAATTGGTAATTCCTAAAAAGAATTAGGTTTTTCAAGGAAAATTAATTTTATAAAAATCCAGTATATTTTTCAAGGAAATTTGAAGTCCTAAAAATATAATGTATTTTTCAAGGAGTTTTGACGTCCTAAAAATATAATATATTTTCCGATGATATTAAAATTTAAAAATACAAATATTTTTCAAGGAATTTTAATTCCTAAAAATATAGATATTTTTCAAGGAATTTGAATTCCTAAAAATGTAGATATTTTTCAAGAAATTTGAAATTTTAACCATACCAAATATTTTTCAAGGAAATTTGAATTCCTAAAAATATCTGGTTAGCCTGAGAGGTAATAAGTAGGGCATCACTTCTCATTCCCTTGCTTTGTGCGCCTCACCCATAGGAGTCTCCAATTTCTTCAATTCTTCATCAGACTCATATCTTTATTTGGGTGAGTACTTTCTCCTAATTCTTACACCATTTAATTTAAATGTGCTTAGATTTAGAAGAAATACTTTGAATCTTTAGGAATTTTTTCTGAATCTTCTTGTTTTGTTTTATTTTGATCCAAAATAATTGACTTATTTGAATCAAGTTACAATTTCTCTATGAAATTCCTTAGCCTGGACGATTTTCAGGGTTACAAACCCTAGCACATGCGAATTCAGGTTAGTGAAACCTTAGGATAGGCGATTTCCAGGGATGCAAAACCCTAGGTCGGCCACCTCTTTGAGATCATTAGCCTGGAAATTTCTAGGATTCCAAACCCTAGCATAGGCGATTTCCAGGGATGTCCATTCCCTCATGGGCCGACCACCCCTAGGGTTTCATCATGGGTTGAGTACCTCCAGAGCTTCCCTTTCCTTGCCTTATGTGATTTCCAGGTCTAGGGATTAAGGTTAAGGCCGACCACCCCCAAAGTTTCCATCATGGGTCGAGCAGTGTTTACCTCATGGGTCGACCACCACACCCTTGGGTGACTTCCAGGGATCCAGGGTGGTCGGCCTAAGCATAAGCCAACCACCTGGGACCCTAAAATTTTTTTCGCTTCTCACTAATCTCTTCAGGGTCTTTTTTGTAATGTACAAATTATTTTTATTGGAGACTTGAACTTTAGTCCTCTGGCATTTTTCTGAGGTTTGCATGCCTGGGGTGGTAGGCCTAAGGTGGTAGGCCGACCACCTATGCCCCATCTTTCATGCTTTGTAATCTTATGGATTCAGGGTGGTCGGCCCAGGCTTAGTCTCACTGGGTCGACCCCCTATATAGAATTTTTCTCCTGATTTGTTCATTTTTGCTCCTTAGTTCATGGATATGCCCCCAGCTATTGGCTTCATTATGTTCACTTACTAACTTTACTCTTTATTTTTCTTCTGTTGCAGATGTTCAGCTCCTCTTCATCAAGCGAGCAAACTCCCCAAGAGTTCTTGGAAAGGGTGAACAGGATTTTCCCTCTCTCCGCTTTATATTTGTTCAGTGAACAAGACTTCTTGAAAAGCTATAGCCCAATGGAGAGAGTAAAATAGATAACTCAGCAACCTTCCGAAGATGATCCTCTTATTGCCAGGCACATCACTCAAGGCTCTTCTCAGATCTCTTCTCAGCATAGTACGCCCCACAGCTTTCAAGGCACATCTCAGGGAATTCATTCTTGTCAGCAGAATATGTCTGGTCAGGGAGACCCATTGCAACGCCCTTTGCATCGGGATACCAGTCGGGTTCCCCATCACTCTTCTTCTCAGTAAGAACATACCAAGGGCTCTCATCGCCATGCTACTCATCCTTAGGAGTGTTCTATTCACAGGTTCCGACCTAAGGTGGTTCGCCCTCCTTCCAAGAGTAAGACAGTCTCGCCAGCTGCGCAACAGAAGAAGAGACGACAAAAGGAGTTCCATTCATCAGATTTTGGAGCCACCTTGGCCAGTGAGATCATATGGAAACCAGTTGAGAAGCCTCGCCCTGCTGATTATGAGGTTGTGTAGTTCAAGGGGGCTGCCTCTGATATGACTGAAGAGAAGGTAAAGAACTTAAGGAAGACCTTTGACCTCTCTGGCATTTCTATTACTATCCCTGGTCCAGATGACAGAGCTGAGGACCCCCGTCTGGGTATGTGCACTTGGACACGTTCTGCCATCAAGTCTGGCGCCCTACTTCCTCTTCATCCATACTTCCGTAGCGTTGTGGACTATTTTGGTATTAGTCCTTCTCAACTGGCTCCTAATGTGATCTTGGTCTTATCTGCGTTGTACATTATTTATCACCGTAGAAAATGGGCTGCCCTCGTGCTTCACGAGATCCACTACTTATTTGACATGAAGACGAACCCTTCTCAGCGCAACTCAGGGTATTTCCACTTCCACCATTATATGAGCGAGGGTATCAACACCTTCTTGGAAGAGATCTCCAAAAATAGCAAGGCGTTTAGATATGCCGACAACTACTTCTTCACTAAGGACACATAGGCTAACTACCCCAAGTTTAAGCATGTTGGGCCTTTTTATAGACTGCTCCTGGCCTAGGCTATGACAGTTAGGGCCAAGGAATTGATTTCCATGATCCCTGAGGAGAAGAATGTCAAGACCCTCGTTACTTCAGAGAACCTTAGGAAGGTCGGGTTGTTTCCTCCTACTATAGCTGGTGTTTTGGATGACGATGGTCCTGAGCCCGTGAACGCCATAGACTCCCCGGGACCAATTCATGTCGAGGAGGTACCCTCTTTTCCTGTGCTAGCTGGACAGGAGGGTGATGAGGTGGGTGCATCTGTCGCTTACTCATCGCTTGCTTCAGATGACTTTGATGAGACTACGTTCGAGCCTGAATCTCATTCAAAAGGTTTGACACTTTATCACCTTTATTTTATGATTCATTTGTGCTTAATATCCTTCTAACATTTGATCTTCTTTTGCAGGCTCAGATATGTTTGGTTTTGTTCATACCCAGCAGAGGTCGACTCCCACCGAGGCCAGCCCTTCTATTCGAGTGGCAAAAAGGGCCAGGGTTGAGGCTGAGTCAGTAATGGAGGTTCCTCTCGAGGTGTCTCCTCTAACTCCTTTGGCATCTAGTCATGTCGCAGAGGTAGAGCCATCTCTGTCTACAATAGTTCCTCCCATTTTCACTGATGCGGGTGCTTCATGTTCTGTGCCTGCTCCCTTATCTGAGCCACACCAGTCTGCTATACGGAATTTAGGTGCCCTCATAGACCGAGCGTCTCATCTGGAGCAGATGAAAATGACTTTTAATGGGATTAAGAATGAGGACTTGAGCACCATTCTAACAAAATCACTCCTAGACATTCAGAGTGTGTGTCATTTACAGTTCTCTTCTTGTCTCGTTAGCTTTTATACTGACATTTATCTAACACTTAAATGTTTTTTTTGCAGGCACTGATACTGGTCTCTCATGTCCATGATAGGTCTGTGGAGTAATCCTCTACGCTCTCCAGCCTTTGTTTTGAGCTTGAAGATGTCTGCCAAGAGGTGTTGGACCTTAGGCGTGTTCTCAGCTCTAGGGATGCTGACATTGCTTCGAAGGATGAAGAGATCAACACCCTCTACAATATCGTGGAGCTCAAATAGTAGGAAGTCACCAATTTGACTCTTAGGATAACCCAGATGGAGGGAAAACTTGCCGATCAACTTCAACAATCTGAAGTTGAGAAAGAGAAGCTGATTGCTGACATGGACCAATTGTGGAAGGATGCTCTTATTGAGAAGGAGCAAGAGGTCAAAGCTGCCCGGTATAAGGCTCGAGAGGAGTATTCAAAGATAGATTTTTCTTGCTTCTACTTGATGTGGAAGTCCAACGAAGATCTAAACTTGGATTTCCTTCCCAAGAAGATGCGAGCGAAGGAGCTTAGGAAGTGTCTGGCTCGTGAGGCTGCCGAGGCTTAGGGTGGTCTTTCAGATGATACTCCTTGCCCTAGTTAGTCTTCACTTGGCCTTTTATTCTTTCTTTTCCTTTCATGCCATTGGTGGGGCACCTTGTACTTGACAGTTTTTTACATATGACATGTTATGCCTTTATGCTTTTTTGTTATGAGTACTCAGTGTATTGATTGAAAGTTTGTATTTCCAATGCTTACTAAGTATATCAACCCACAACCCTCATTGGTTCAGATATCAGTATACTCTGAACACATGTATTTTACATGCCATACTAACCTTACTCCTTTATGTTTTTCATGCTAACAACCATGGTAATGTGAGTAGTATGATACCTCACCAAGTACCATGAACAAAATAAGTCAGGTCGACCACCCCATGGGTGATAGGCCGATCACCTTATAAGGGACATGGCTAGGAGTATCCTCACCAATGCCTTTTTTTTTTTTTTTTTTTTTTTGCATTTTCGAAACATATGTTGAACAAATATCCTTAAAAACTTGAGCTTGCTTAGTACTTAAGGCCACATCCTCATTGCTTGTGTATACCCCAATTAGTATGTACTATATGCCCCCCAAGTGATCATGGGTTTAAAAGCCTTGGTCACTTGCTACTTGACCATACCTTGCTTCGAGCGTTTAGACACATAGTACTATCCTTTTAACCCAATGATGTAACCAGCAAATGCTTGTCCCTCATTGGTAGTCGGGTGATGGTTTCATACTCAATAGTAATGATAATTATACATAGATATAGATTGTGTAGCAAGTGTCGATCATGATCTACGTAATCTCTCGTGTACTCGTTATAATGATTGTAGACAGAAGTGTCTAAGTTGGACTAGCCGGGTTTAGATGGGCTAATCGAGCCTGTAACGAGTCTAATATAAAATTATCGATCGGTCCCTCAAGGACCAGATTTGATTATGATCCGATGATGGCGACTGGTCTTCGGACTAATCTCTTTTTTGATCGTATGGGTCGATAGGCTCCTCAAGAACCAGGATCGAACATGATCAAATAATGGTAAATGGTCCTCGGACCAGTCTCTTTTGTTGATTGTATAGGTTGATAGGTTCCTCAAGAACCAAGATCGAACATGATCAAATGAGTTGACGACAAGGTCCTCAAACCAGTCTCTTGTTTGGATCGTATGGGTTGATAGGTTCCTCAAGAACCAAGATCGAACATGATCCATAATTTGGCGACAAGGTCCTAGGCCCTGTCTCTCTTTTGGATTGCATGGGTTGATAGTTTCCTCAAGAACCAAGATTGAACATGATCCATATTTTGGCGACAAGGTCCTAGGACCTATCTCTCGTTTGGATCGTATGGGTTGATAGGTTCCTCAAGAACCAAGATCGAACATGATCCATAATTTGGCGACAAGGTCCTAGGACCTGTCTCTCGTTTGGATCGTATGGGTCGATAGGTTCCTCAAGAATAAATATCGAACATGATCCATAATTTGACAACAAGGTCCTAGGACTTGTATCTCATTTGGATCGTATGGGTCGATAGGTTCCTCAAGAACCAAGATCGAACATGATCCATAATTTGGCAATAAGGCCCTAGAACAAGTCTCTTATTGAATGTAATTTAAAGAATTAAGAGAAACTTAAGAAATTAAATTCATTCATTGAAGCACAACGACTATTACATAGATAATTTGAAAATGCTACATTTGCGAACTAAAACCTATGCCGTTGCTGAACAACTTCACTGATAGTACCAGCGGAGGTGTTCACCATTCTAGTAGTTTTTTATTAGTTCTCCATTCAGTCGAGCTATCTTGTACGTCCCTGGTGGGATCACCTCCTCCATAAGGTATGGCCTTTCCTAGTTAGGTCCTAGCACCCCTGCTGTAGTGTCCTTAGTGTTTAGGAACACCTTCCTGAGCACTAAGTCCCCAACTTGGAATTTTCGATCTTTCACTCTGGAGTTGAAGTATTTGGCCATTTTTTTTTTATGTGTTGCTACTCTGAGACTTGCCTTTTCTCATCTTTCTTTGACTAAATCGAGCAACTCTTCTATCAATTGATGGTTCCTCCCCTGATCGTACGTCTCCCGTCAATGCAATGGGGGAGTGAGTTCAACTGGCAACATGGATTCATACCCAAATGCCAAAGAGAATGGTGTATGCCCTGTCACCATTCGCGTCATTGTTTGATGTGACCATAGGACCTCCGGAAGTAAGTCTGGCCAGGCTCCTTTGGCTGGTTCAAGGCGCTTCTTCAGAGTGTCTATGATAGTTTTGTTCACTGCTTCTACTTGACCATTAGCTTGGGGTGTGCTACCAAGGAAAAGCTCTTTGTGATTCCATGCCTCGTTCAAAAGTCAGTGAACATATCACTGTTGAATTGAGTCCCGTTGTCTAAGACAATCTTTCTTGGTAGGCCAAATCGACATATGATATTCTTCACCACAAAGTCTAAGACTTTCTTTGAGGTTATGGTGGCGAGTGGTTCTGCTTCAGTCCACTTGGTGAAGTAGTCCACGGCTACAACAACAAATTGGACTCCTCCTCTTCCCGTAGGTAGCTTTCCGATCGAGTTGATCCCCCATACAATGAAAGGCCAAGGGTTTTGCATTTGTGTTAATTCGTTAGGTGCCGCCCGGGGTATCTTGGAGAACATCTGACACTTGTGGCATCTTTTGACATACTCCATCGAGTCTTCATTCATCGTCGACCAAAAGTATCCCTATCTTAGGATTTTCTTTGATAGGCTCTGCCCCCAGTGTGATATCCACAAAACCCCTCGTGTGCCTTGATCATTAACAGCTTTGACTGGTTGGGTGTAACGCACCTTAGCAGTGGTAGGGAGTACCCTCATTGGTACAGGACCCCTTCGACTATCACATATCGTGCAGCTTGTCTCACCAACTTTCTTGCTTTATTCCGATCACTGGGTACTACTCCTTCGTTGAGATAGTTAATAATAGGGGTCATCCATGTATCTCCTAACTCAACAGGCAGTGCTCCTGCTCAGTTATGCTTCTTTTTGCCAAGTATTCGACGGGAACGACATTCAGGGTGTCTGCTCTCTCGAGACTTGTATAATTGAGTATTTCTTGAATTGTGCCAACAAGTCCTTCACCTTGTTCAGGTACTGCACCATCCTCCTAAGTCCCTTGGCTTGATATTCCCCCAATACCTGGTACACCACTAGCTGGGAATCATTGAATATCTCCAGGGACTATGCATGCACATCCTGAGACAAGTGTAATCCTGCTAATAATGCCTCATACTCAACCTCGTTGTTTGAAGCATTGAATCCAAATCTGAGGGCACAATGGATTCGGTGATTCTTCAGAGTGAATAGTATGATTCATGCGCCTGAGTTGTGTTCATTGGATGCTCCATCAACATATAGCTTCCATACAGGAGTTTCTCCTTCCTTCTCGGTATCTCCTTTCTTCGATTAGTAGGAAAGGTCTTCAAGGTTGGTGCCTTCGACTATGAAGTCTGCCAATGGTTGTCCTTTTATCGTCGTCCTCGAATGATAAGTGACATCAAACTGTCCTAGTTTTACTACCCATTTGAGTAATCATCCCGAGGCCTCTGGTTTCTGAAGAACTTGTCTTAGCAGTTGACCGGTCAGGACTCGGATCGAGTGAGCTTGGAAATATGGACACAGCTTTTGAGAGGCGATTACTATATAGTAGGCTATCTTTTCAAGAGGGGGATCCCTAGACTCTACACCTACTAGCCTTTTACTGATATAGTACATAGGGTGTTGTACCCTGTTCTCTTCTTTTACCAAAGTAGCGCTGATTGCATGCTCGGTGATTGCCAAATAGATGAATAGTACTTCACCATATATTGGCTTCGCTAGGACGGGAGGTTGGGCGAGATGCTCCTTCAAGCCTTGGAAAGCTTCCTCACATTCCTCGGTCCATTAGATCTTCTTGCTGCCCCTCAGTAAGTTAAAGAAAGGGACACACTTGTCCGTAGACTTTGATATGAACCTACTGAGGGCAGCTACTCTCCCTGTTAAGCTTTACACTTCTTTGATTGTGGTAGGTAACTTCATGTCGATCAATGCTTTAATCTTCTTGGGGTTAGCCTCAATTCCACGTGAATTGACTATGTATTCGAGAAACTTACCAGAACCAACTCCAAACGAGCACTTGAGAGGGTTTAACTTCATGCTATACTTTCTAAGTATTGCAAAGCCTTCCTCCAAGTCTTAAACATGCCCTTTAGTTTCTTTGGATTTGACCAACATGTCATCAACATATACCTTCATATATTAGCCGATCAAGTCTTCGAACGTGCCATTCACTAAATGATGGTAGGTGGCTCCTGCGTTCTTCAAGCCGAATGGCATCACCTTATAACAATACAATCCCTTGTTTGTCCGGAAGCTGGTATGTTCCTCATCGGGAGGGTGCATACTTATTTGATTATACCCAGAATACGCATCCATGAATGAGAGTATTTCATGTCCTATTGTTGCATTGACCAGTTGGTCTATTATGAGTAATGGGAAGCAGTCTTTGGAGCAGGCCTTGTTCAGATCTATGAAGTCCACACATGTTCTCCACTTCCCGTTTGGCTGTGGGACCAGCGCGGGGTTTGATACCCAATCTGGGTAGTAGACCTCCCTTATAAAAATGTTTCCCTTGAGCCGCTCGACCTCCTCCTTTAGGACTTGAGATCGGTTTTTGTCAAGCAGCCTCCTCTTTTGTTGCACTGGTGGGTAGTTCTTGTCCACATTGAGGACATGGCTTATCATGGATGGAGAAATTCCAACCATGTCCTTATGTGACCAGGCAAAGACGTCCTGGTTCTTCTTAAAAAATTCTACCAACCGTGCCTTAATTTCCACCTTTAGCTCATTCCCAACTTTAATTACTCTAGTCGGGTCCTCCTCATCTAGTAGGACCTCATCAAGACCTTCAACTGGTTCTTCCCCCATGACATCATCCCCAAAGCGAGGATCGATGTCATTTCCCTCACTTTGAGAAACTTGCTATAATAACAAATCTTCGCTAAAAGGAGCCCCTGGCACCAGTAGAGTGTTTCTTTCAACGTCAACTTCCATGTTGACAACCTCATCGGCTCCTTCCTTCTCTTCGCAGTAGGTTACTACCATGTTGTTTAAACATGGTCCTTTCTTTTCCTTGACCACTAACGCATTATAACATTCTCGTGCCTCCCTTTGGTTACCCTGTACGCATCCTTGCCCTACGCTTGTGGGTAACTTCAAAGATAGATGATAGATAGATACTGCTGCATGTAACACCATTAGGAGGGGTCTCCCGAGCACTACATTGTAAGCCGATGAGAAATCTACTACCAGGAACTCTGTCATCACAGTCTCGTGCCTGGGGGCATCCCCCATCATGATCGACTGCCTGATAGTTCCTACTGGTGCTAAGCATTCTCCTGTGAACCTATATATCACTTGGGAACATGGTGTCAGGTCCTTGACCGTGAGCTTCATCTTCTTAAGGGATGATTTGTAGATGATATCCACTGAGCTTCCCATATTCACCAAGCATCTCTTCATTCAAGCATTGGCGATTTGAATGGTAAGGACCAGAGGATCATTGTGGGGGTACCTCACGTGCCTGGCATCATCCTCTATAAAAGTGAGAGTTTCACTTTCACACTTCATATTTTTTGGAGACTGCTCCTCGACTGCCATGCACTGGGAAGACTCCCCTACCACATGTCTGAGGGTCCTTGCGTATCGCTCAAGAGAATTGTTATTGTTACCTGCTATGTGGGGCCCCCCATATATAGTATCCAGTGTTAAGTCTACGACCACTGGCTCCAGTGGTGGACTCATCTGCCTTCAGAATTTTGGATTCCTGCTCGGGGTTTCGGTCTTGACATGGTACCTTGAGAGTTTTCCTGGTCAGAGAAGAAACTCTATCTCATCCTTCAATTGTTTGCACTCATTTGTGTCATGCCATAATCATTATGGAAATGACAAAACTTATTCTTGTCTCTCTTTCCTTCTAAATGCAAGGGTAGTGACTTTCAGTATGGTACCTCCTGGTATGTTTCCAAGTAAATCTCAACCCTTGATGTAGTCAGGAAGGTATAATTGGTGAACCTGGGCTGGTAGGGCTGATGCTTAGGTTGTTTGTCGGCGGGTGCTGACTTAGCTTTCTTTTCTCCACCTTGCTCAGCACATGAGGTATTCCTCTTTTTACCATTGCCCACACTGTCGCCCTAAGGGTTTGCGCCGTTCTTATCTTCCTTGATAGTGTTCGGATGGTTTATGCCTTTTTCTTCTTTCATGATAGCGTCATCTAGCTTCATGTATTTGTCAGCTTGGTCTAGGAACTCCTGCAAGGTGTTGATGGGGTTCCTGTGTATGCTATCCCACAAGGGACTATAATAAATTATTCCTGCCGAGATGGCAACGAACTTCCCTTCATCTCCCACTGTGGACGCTCGGTTTGCCTCTCTCATGAATCTTTGGATGTAGTCTTTAAGGGATTCATCTTTCTCTTGCTTGATGTCAGCTAGCTAGTTGGCATAAACTAGTTGAGTCTGTCCGGCACTGAAGACCTTGCAAAATTCCTTCTTGAACTGCTCCCAGGAAGTGATGGATCCAGGTTTGAATTTCCAATACCATTCCTGAGCCGAGTCAAAGAGAGTGGTAGGGAATACCCTGTGTTATATTATTTTATAATATAATGTTTTAGATTAAATAAATTGTGACAAAGAGTCACATATTGTAACATATAATAGAGAGTTACAATATTTAGATATATGAGATATATCCAAATAATGTAACATATTTGGTGTTACAAATTTGTAACTTCCAAATATTACCCTTTATTGTGTAAATTTGTTGTTACACAATATTGAGATGAATTTCATAAAGCCATATGTGATATGGCTGTTAGAGATATGATTTTAACCCCAATAATGTGTTTTGGGAGTTACAAAATCATTTGGGAGGGTTTGGAACCATTTGGAAAAACAACACATTTTTAGTGGCCACTGAATGTTGTTGGCCGCGGCCTGTGGGACAGAGGCTAGTGGCCGCGGCCACTAATGTCTCTGGTCGCGGCCACAGGCTAAAAACTGACCATTTTTCAGTTTTTTCAATCTTTGTTGAACGGCTCAAAAACCCAAATAACTCCCAAATCTCATTTTTAATTCCATATTAATCCAATTAAACATTGGTAACAGTCACGGGGGTTGGTGGAATTTGAAATTCCAAGGGTGTCTCTAAACTCTATAAATAGGAGCCTATAGCTCACTTGTAAGACACAACATTTCTATCCATTAGAGCACTTGGCTAGAAACACCTTGAGGCATGATAATTCCATAAAGCATTTCCTATAATCTGTGAGAGATCCCTTAGTGCTTGAGTTAGGGGAAAATAAGCTTTTGGACAAAGGTTTCAAACCTTGTTCAAGTTGGTGATCCCCAACACTCTTCACTTTGGTAGTGTGAGTGAGAGTTGTTCATCTTTTGTTTCTTGTTCTTTTCTTTCATTCTATTGCTTTTCATCTTTATATTGTTCTCTATTTACTTGTATTTCTTGTTCAAGAGTTGTAATCTTTTCTTTTCTTTTGTTTCAAACACTTTACTTTATTTGTAACCTTTTGCTTAGAATTGTATTTTACTATTCTCTTCTTCTTCATCATTTTCTTTGTTTATTTGTAATTTTTAGTTATAGAGTTGTAACTCCTTTTATTCAATCATTATTTATTTGTAATATATTGCATAGAGTTGTAATTTATTATTATTTCCATTGAGGAAAAATACATATTTTCCTACACCCTGCACCTATAATCATGCTCCACGCTGAGTAACTCCATCTAATCCTCAAACTTCCCAATGTGTCGTACTGGGTCCTCCTTCCAAGTCTATGTTGGGAGTTTCAGGGTCTTATATTTCGGTGGTGGTTGAGCATCTTGGATATTATCACTAAAGGGACTCCCACTTCTATGTGTCAGCTCGATATTGGAAGGATTCTTTGTCAAACCCTGAACAACCATGACGAGTGCATCTATTTGAGGTGGGATTGTTGCTCCAGGTGGGGTAGACGTCCTTGGTATTCCCTCCTGAGCATTGGTCCTCCTGTTGATGCCCTCCCTTAGATCCTGAGGTTGTACATCTTTCCCGAGCCTATCGAACACGGTATTGGTGTTGTTCATCGATTCCTTTCCTTTGCGAGACTAAGGGTGTAGGGGCGATATGTCCGCCTTGCCCTTGTCGATGCGACCCTACCCCCGAGCCTCTCCTCCTACATGACTTTGAGATTTTGAGCGGCCATTTCCATTTCTGTCACGCCTCTCAGATGTTTGACCCTCATCTCTTCCATTGTTTCCTCTATCCCCCTAGGAGGGGGCCTTCGGGTTGGTAACACTCCTACCCTGAGATGAGTTGTTATTCTTCTTAGCCATGGTGGAGGTAGTCTTGGACTATGCCTCTTCATCCTATCTCTAGGAAAGTGGCTCTGAGAGCGTCCTTGGGGTTCGACTCCTCCCATGTGACTCCCTGTTACTGCTGTCTTGCATTCCTGCTGCTTTGGCCTGAGCCTCTTTCACCAGCTGAATAACAACTTCAGCGTTAGCTCGGGCTAACTGAGTAGCCGCCTCCAGGGCCACAGCAGCCTCCTGGTGCCTCCGGTCAGCTTCCTACTCCCTCTGGATCATCTTTTGGACTTGTTCATCGATCTCTCATCGTTGTCATTCCATAGTCGCCCTCTGGAGGGAAATTTCTGCAGCAAAGGCCTTCTGCCTTGCCAGAAATTGTGCCATCTCCTCCTAGTGAGCATCCTATGGATCTTTTGCATCAGGTTGATCTCCAACCTCCACCTGAGGTTCGTTAACGGGATTGATGGGATCCTTAGTGATGGAATCCCTAGGAGTCATCTTCTTTGTCTGACTGGATTTTGGAGGCATCGTAAAACTGATGAAAGTGTGTTTCTTGATTTCATACTCTCAATGAAAGCACAAAAATGTTGACCTGTGAAATTGGCCAACGGGGTTATGTACAGTATACGACACCTTTTGAACGAAATAAATATAATAAATGACATAGTACGAATATCTTAAACAAACACACAGAGTTTTTATAGTGGTTCAGCTCTGTTCTGATGAACAGTAATAACCTAATCCACTTAGCTTTTAGTATTGAATCACTCAAAAATTACAGTGATGAACAAAAGTATTCACTCGTTTCTCATTTGCCCAAAGTTTCTCCCCAAATATTCTTCAGATCTCAAAAATTCCAGAAAAATTCATCCCTTGATACGAAGCCCTGAGTCCTTTATTTATAGTACCCATGGGCTATTACATGATCAGTAATACTAGGATCGTGGTTTGGTACATGATTATTAGGTAGTGGAGATACGTGTCCACCTCCCCATGATTATGAGATCATGGGTTTCTCATTGTTTCTCTGGATCATGGAGATAATGCCCGATTGGAATCTCTGGGAAAATGTTAAGTCTTGGTTGGTCTATGAGATCTAAGTGCTAGGCTCGATGACCCTTCAGAGCTTGGGTGCTAGGCCTGATGACCCTCTGGGTGCTGGACCTATTTCATCTTAGTTTGAACAAGTGCAAGTATTTCTCAGTGAAGTGTACTTGGGAGTTTAGGGCGACCACCCTATGAAGAATAGGGTGCTCTGACCACCCAGGTAGTTCTTGAGCATGTCAAGCTGACCACCCCTGGGGGTAGGGGTTAGGCCAACCACCCTTAGGGGCTCTTGAGCATGCTTGGGCTGACCACCCTTAAGAGTTGGGGTCAAGCCGACCACCCCAAGGGGGTTCTTAGGCATGCTTAGACCAACCACCCCTAGGGGTAGGGGTCAGGCCGACCACCCCTAGGGGTTAGGGCCAGGGTGACCACCCCTACGGGGTCTTGGCCTGGCTGACATCCCTATAGGTCCTGGACCTATCTTTTTTGCTCGTCGGTCTTTTTTCAATACTTCATCATTTTCCCCTAATTTGTGAAGCCATGTGTTGCTTTCTCATTCGCCATGTCATCCCCGTATTTTTGAGTGGTTCATGAGCATGTCAGGCCGACCAGCCCTAGGGGTAGAGGTCGGGCCAACCACTCCTAGGGGCTTTTGGGCATACTTAGGCCGACCACCCCTGGGGGCTAGGGCCAGGCCGACTTCCCTATAGGTCCTGGACCTATTTTTTTTTGCTAGTTGGTCTTTTTTCAATACTTCGTCATTTTTCCCTAATTTGTGATGCCATGTGTCGCTTTCTCATTCGCCACGTCATCCCCGTATTTTTCAGTGGTTCTTGAGCATGTCAGGCCGACCACACCTGGGCGTAGGGGTCAGGCTGACCACCCCTAGGGGCTCTTGGGCATACTTGGGCCAACCACCCTTAAGGGTTAGGGTCAGGCCGACCACCCCCAAGGGGCTCTTTGTAGTGTCCCAGAATATTTACTTAGCTAGCTAGATAGTCATAGTAGTAGTTAGTATTAGTTTGTAGTATGTTAGATTCTGTGGATTTTGGTTCAAATCGGGACTTAGTTGGACACTCATAGCAGCAGTTATGGAATTTATAAGTTTAAGAATATTAATTATAACATAAGGTTTGATTAATATAGCTAAATATAGAGGTGCCATTTATTATAACCTAAAATTTAGATAGAACTAATAAGATGGTGACACTTGTCATATGCATGTTTATTAAGGATTTAAGTATATTAATAAATAGTTTTGTTGACCCAGATTTTGGTCAACTGACACGGAGTCAGAATATGCTTGATGTGAATGAATGCGTTGAAAAGAATCGAATGACAAAAATAATAAGAACAGGATATTTTATAGTGGTTCGGCCCCAGGATCTGGTAATGACCTACGTCCACTTAGATTGTTATTGATGTGAGAATCAAAGGAGTGATCACAGAACTAGGGTTCAATGAGTTTCACTAACCTCTGAAGAACAATACAATATTTCAAGTAGAATTACTCTAGTATCAAATAATTCGAAAGCCAAATGTCCCTTCCTTGAGCTATCCTTCTCTATTTATAGGCTCAAGGGGGTTTACACAAGATTGTTACAGATATTCTCTCCTGAATAATCGGATATTCAGGAGATTGTGCGAGTTAATTTCAGGATTTACAAAGATCTTAATTGGAACATGATGCTGTATGCAGAACCATCGACCAGACTGGTCGCAGGAAAGACTGGGCCGCCTACTGCCTTTAGTGTATCTTCTGGTCGATACACTAGCAGAGTTCCTCCAGATGTCAGCCATGTGTCCAGGGATCACTTGCCACGTCATCAATGCCAGTTTTTTGGATAACATTTTCCCCCCAAGTTTATTTATTACGAGCAATAAATAAACTTTTGAATGAACGACCCTTCGGTGACCCCGCCATACATGTCAGAACCCTTCGTGTGTTCTTGGAAAAAGCAACCTACTCTTGTCTAATCATGACTTTTCGGTTCCCCAGTAATAATTCGACGGCTATCTCGCTTCCCCATACTTTGAAAAAGGGAAATTGATGATTACACCTTTTTAATGCCACAGACAAACTTATATAACATCTCCGAAGCTTTCTTTTTCTTTTTACGCACGCTATTACTCATTCCAGAAACCCTAAAACCAGAGCTTTCGTCTTCTCCCAGAGGCCATTCTTCTGCACTCTCAAGGTTCAGCCCGAGAGCTCCTCGATTTCTGAAGACTCTTTATCATTCTCCACGATCTTCTTTCTGGTAAGTATTCGAATCTTTATGTTTTGTATTTTTGTAATGCATGCTTCTATTTGTCAACTGTTTGAGTTCATCTGCTTCTAGGTTGAGATGTTTGTTAATAGAGTGTCTTGTAGGTGAAAAAGGTTACGAGTTAGTTTGATAGTTGGGATCATACTTTTAGGACGTAAAATCGAAGTAAAAATTCGATTTTTAGGCCAGTCGAAAAATAGGTTTTTCCCGCCCTAAGGGGAGTTGAAAAAGCTTTTTTGAAAAACTTTTTACTTTTACCCTTTGATCCGTTTCTCAAACTGTTCGTGTGGAAAATTTTAGCTTTTTGTTAGAATGATGCTGTATAAAAGCTTGACTTTTATACTCGACCAGCGTTATTCTAAAAAGCCTTTAAAAATTCTCTATCATCACCTCCCCATTCTTCTGTTTGTAGACTTTGATGCCAGATTTGTGGGGAGGTGAACGACCCATCGACGACGATCTTCTCGCCCAGCTGCTCGAAGGCGAAGAACAACCGGCCGACCAAATTCACGAGATTCCTTTTTCACGATCTTCCTCCAGACCTCGTCCTTTTCCTCCTCAAATGTCTCATTCCAAATCCTTAGGCAAGAAAAGACCTGAATCCGACGATAGTCCAAACCCTCCTGCCCAGCCTGATTCACAGGCCAGGGTTCCTTCGACCAGTGGCCGAGAAAATCCTGCTCCTGACCCTAACATCCAAACTAGAGCCCGTCCTCGCCATCAGAATCTGCCTGATGTCGCATGGTATTTCTCCCCGACCAGCCTAGTGACTCCTCGGATGCTTGCTAACTATCTTAGGAAGTATCCTCTCACAGGGGTCACTCTCAAAATTCCTGCTGTAGACCAAAGGGCTAACCTCCCCGGAGGTGTATACAGTGCTTGGTCTCGGTACCACATAGAGGTGGGGGCCGTCCTGCCTCTACATCCTTTTTATCAGGGGGTGGCTAATTATTTCGATGTCGCCCCCTTCCAGATTACTCCAAATGGATATAGAATGCTGGCCACACTCTATATCCTATACAAACTTAAAAATTGGCTAGAACCTACCCCCCATGAGGTCAATTACCTCTTTGACCTCAAGTCCAACCTTCAACAGTATGGGACGGGCTTCTTCCATCTTTGTCACCAGGAGACAAACTGGACGTTCCTGAGTGCCACCACGCACATATCCAACGTGGGGCAGTATAGCAAGGAGTACTTCCTTACTCCAGACATAACCAGCAACAACTTGGCCTTCGCTCGAGGAGGTAAGTGCTACTTTTACTGGTCGATACTTTTCATCAGCGAATTTCCCTTCATTTTTCTTAAAGTACATTTTGTCTTTCAGGCCCATGGTTACGTCCAACCCCAACACCAGACATGGTGTTGAGGTCCAATGCACTGGCCAGGATGACAGACGCAGAAAAAAGTGTCAAGTCCCTGGTCACTGATGATAATCTGAGGCTAGCTGGCCTCCTGGCTCCTCGCCATGAAACAAGAGGACCCGTGGTAGCTGATGCCACTGCCGAGGGGGTTCCCGAGCAACAACCTCCTGCATCCCCTCCACGAAGGAGGCCGACGGGGGTTACAATCAGGGAACCCACGGGCAATCCTTCTGCAGAAAGGCCTTCTGCTCCCCAAGGCAAGGGGAAACAAAAGGCAAAAGAGCCGATTGTGGACTCGGGGGAATCCTATGATGAGAACGGTAAAGTTATTTTGCTTTTAAATAGCTTGCCAATTCCCTGTCATTTGTTTGACGGGGAGGGAAACTTTACATATACTCCAAATCTAGGGCCAGACTTCTTCATGCCAGATAGTGAGTGTATGACTAATAGAGTCAATAGTGTAGCGACCAGTAGTTGTAGCTCGGGTATTAACTTTGTGACCTCTTTTCTGTTTTATCGAGAGTTTTTATCTGCCTTTATCTTATCATTTACATGTGTTTATTTGTATGCAGATATGGCCACTCCCAACATTTTTGACTTATACCAGGCTAAGGAGGAAGTAGAAGTTCCTCTGGTTCGGCAGAAGTCGTCTAGGAGACACAACGGCAAAACAAGCCAGGGACCTGCCAAGAAGGGTCGAACAGAAGATCCTTCCAAGGATGTGCCAATCGGGCAAACTTCTGCTCAGCCTTCGACTCCTGCTGGAAAGGAAGCTTCGCCTGCGACGATGACTCCTCAATCCGCGGCTGCCGAGGAACAGACTTAGCAGGACGAAGCCCTCGGGGCCAAACTCTCGAACCGCGCTCTGCGAACGGCCAAGGACCGCCTTGCACATATCGTGAAGTACGACCGTTGCAAGGACGCGATGGCTGAGGCAGAGACCATGGGGGTCGACCAGATTCTGAACAGGGCCCTAAATGAAATGGCCAGTGTAAGTGCTTCTTATCTCTTTGGCCTTAGTCTTTTATTCTTTGCAATAGGTTCTAACTTTATCCTTTGTCCATAGGCTTTGCTGACTGCAACTGCCGCCCGTACTCGTGCCCAAGCTACCATCGACCAGGCTCGGGCGAAGGCTATCGAGAGGTACCAGGTGAAAGCAGCTGAGGAACTCTCGGCTGCAGAGGCTAGGCATGCGAAGGAGTTGGAGGCGGTCGTTCAGCAGAGGGATGCTGCGGTGACAAAGCTATCAGAGGCTGAAGCTTCGAAGACAGCTATAAGGAAGCAGAGGGAGGAGTATCAGGAGTCCAGCCGAGTCCAGTTTCGAGAATGTAAGAGACTGGGTGAGGAGCTCAAGTCCAAGGACGAGGCCATCGCTACCCTCGAGAGCCAAGTAGAGCAGCTGAAGCTTTCCAATGCCAAAGATCTGGAAAGGTACAAGAATGCGACGCTCCGGTGTTTTTATAACTTCTGGAAAAACAATCAGGGCGCCAACTTTGGTTATCTTTCAAAAGATGTTAGAAATGCTGAGCTGGCCTGTTACACTGCTCAACTGGCTGAAGAGGAGGCAAGAGCAAGGGTCGCTGCTTCCCCAAGCATCGCTAGCGCAGAGGAATAAAGAGTCGCTGAGGATGCGACCAATCATAATGCTGATAAAGACCCTCCTGCTCCCAACGTCTCTTGAGCTTTTATTATTATTTTTTCTTTCTTTTGATTACACGACCCACGGGTCGTGATGTAAAGACAATATATTTTTTGAATTTGCTGCATGGGCAGCAAACTTTTCCTTTTATTTGAACAGTTACATCCAAGCAGTGATGCTTGCGGTGTAAAAGATTGCTTTATAATGTCATAATATTTTCATCTATTATAACATCTGTCCGTATGACCGAACTTAGCATAGTACTTTGGCTTGATTTATCAAAATATAAATTTTGAAAAATACTTTAAGTACCTTAGCATGCTTTCACTCATTTTTTTCATGTGTTTACATACCTCATGGTACGCTTTGCTATCGATGTGCCTTATATGCCCCCCAAGTGATCGAGGAGCTTTAGGTCCTTGGTCACTTGCCTTGACCATGACCTGTTCGAACATTTCTGCTCGGGTGGAAAAGTAATACTTGTAATACAGCAAAACAACACACGTAATGAACAAATACTTGTAAATATAAATTTACAAAGGTTGGCAAGAATGACTGGCTGCGCACAGTCCCTTATAATCTCATATTAAAAATGGACTAAACATGTCTTTACGAGTGATTCTAAAATAGAATCTTACATATACGAGCGATTAGCCATACAACGTGGCTAACCCTCTTTGCAAAACTTAACTCGTCGTAGCACCAAGTCACCGACGTTGAATTTTCTTTCTTTAACTTTGGAGTTAAAGTACCGGGCGACTTTTTGCTGGTACGCAGCAACTCGGAGTTGGGCCTTCTCCCGTATCTCGTCAATTGAGTCTAGGGACTCCATCATTAGTTGGCTGTTCTGGTCCTGGTCGTATGTTATACGTCGATGTGAGGGGGGATCTAACTCGACAGGTAACATAGCCTCATATCCGTAAGCTAGGGAAAATGGGGTATGACCTGTCGTTGTTCGGTGAGATGTTCTATACGACCAAAGGACTTCAGGTAGCTGCTCCGGCCATGCTCCTTTAGCATCTTCAAGCCTCTTCTTTAGGGTATCTTTAAGAGTTTTATTCACGGCTTCGACCTGTCCGTTTGCTTGGGGATGCGCAACTAATGAAAAGATTTTAATAACTCCATGCTTTTCGTAGAAGTCGGTGAATAAGTCGCTGTCAAATTGGGTTCTGTTATCTGACACGATCTTTCGGGGCAAACCATACCGGCAAACAATGTTCTTGATGACAAATTCAAGAACTTTCTTGGTCGTGATGGTAGCGAGCGCTTCAGCTTCAGCCCATTTAGTGAAGTAGTCGACTGCCACAACGACGTATTTTACTCCACCCTTTCCTGTAGGTAGGGACCCAATCAAATATATCCCCCACACCGCAAAAGGCCACGGACTTTGCATCTGTTTCAATTCATTTGGAGCTGCTCGTGGAATCTTGGAGAACCTTTGACATTTATCGCATCTTCGTACAAACTCCATCAAATCCTCGTTCATGGTTGGCCAGAAGTAGCCTTGCCTTAGAATTTTCGTTGCCAAACTCTGCCCCCCAGCGTGATCCCCGTAGAAGCCTTCATGCACCTCTTTCATGAGTTCCTTAGCTTTCTCTGGTGTAACGCATCTGAGTAGCGGCATTGAATACCCTCTTCGGTACATAACACCATCGACTAGTATGTACCTAGCGGCCTGCCTTTGTAGAGTTCTGGCTTTGTTTCTATCTGTTGGTAGCATACCGTTCGTCAGATATTCCAAGTAAGGTGCCATCCATGTATCCTCCATTCGAATCTCCATATTGGTCTCAACCGCTTGTATGCTTGGCTCACTCAGTCTTTCTACTGGCACAATGTTCAAAGTGTCAGCATCCTTCGCGCTCGCGAGTTTGGCTAGGGCATCTGCGTTTGAATTCTGATCCCGCGGAATTTGCTGGAGGGTGTACTCCGTGAACTGGGCTAGCAGGTCTTTTGTTTTATTCAAGTAGGCCACCATTCTTAAGCCTCGCGCTTGATATTCTCCTAGAACTTGATTCACCACCAGCTGTGAATCACTATAAATATCAAGCGTCTTTATGCTCATGTCTTTCGCCATTCTCAATCCAGCGAGGAATGCTTCATATTCGGCTTCATTTTTTGACGCGGTGAAGTCGAACCTAATAGCGCAGTGATATCGATGCCCCTCCGGCGTTATCAATATCACTCCCGCTCCTGCGTGGGATTCGTTGGACGACCCATCCGAGAATAACTTCCACGAAGGAGCTTTCTCTTGAGGCTCAGGCACACTAGGCTGTTTGCACTGCTCGCTGTCTGGGAGTTCGGTGAACTCTGCAATAAGATCGGCCAAGACTTGTCCTTTTACTACTGCTCGCGGTGAATAAGTTATATCGAACTGCCCTAGTTCGACTGCCCATTTTAATAATCGTCCAGCTGCTTCTGGTTTTTGGAGGACTTGCCGAAGGGGCTGGTCAGTTAAAACTGTGATAGGATGGGCTTGAAAGTAAGGGCGCAACTTCCTAGAGGCCAGGATTAAGCAATATGCTAACCTTTCAATGGGCGGATATCTCAGTTCTGCCCCGATCAGCCTTTTGCTTACATAATAGACCGCTTTCTGCACGCCTTCTTCTTCTCGTACTAGCACCCCGCTCGCAGCAACTTCTGTAATCGCCAGGTAAATAAATAAAGTTTCTCCTTCGATTGGCTTTGATAAGATGGGAGGCTGTGCCATATGAGCTTTCAAGGCTTGAAAAGCTTGCTCGCAGTCTCCTGTCCATTCAAACTTCTTATTTCCCCTAAGTAGATTGAAGAAAGGGACGCATTTGTCTGTTGACTTTGAAATAAATCTACTTAGGGCTGCGATTATCCCGGTTAAACTTTGTACATCTTTGATCCTTTTCGGCGATTTCATGTCGATCAGGGCTTTTATCTTGTCGGGGTTGGCCTCGATTCCTCTTGAATTTACAATGAACCCCAAAAACTTCCCTGATCCAACTCTGAAGGAACATTTGAGGGGATTTAACTTCATCCGGTATTTGTTCAATACATCGAAGCACTCTTGTAAATCCTTCACATGTCCTTCTGCCTTTTTAGACTTTACCAGCATGTCGTCCACGTATACCTCCATGTTTACTCCGATAAGCTCCTTAAACATGTGGTTGACTAGCGGTTGGTAAGTCGCACCTGCATTTTTCAGTCCGAAGGGCATTACTTTATAACAGTATAAGCCCGTATCGGTCCGAAAGCTGGTGTGATCCTCATTAAAGGGATCCATGCTAATCTGGTTGTAGCCCGAATATGCATCCATGAACGAGAGGATCTCGTGTCCTGCAGTAGCATCGACCAGCTGGTCGATTCTTGGGAGTGGGAAGCAATCCTTTGGGCAGGCTTTATTAAGGTCTGTAAAATCCACGCAGGTTCGCCAATTGCCGTTAGGCTTGGGAACCAGCACTGGATTGGAGACCCACAATGGATAAAATGCCACCCTGATGAACCCATTCTCCTTCAATCTTTCAAATTCTTCCTTTAAGGCTCTCGATCTATCCTTATCGAGCAGCCTTCTCTTTTGTTGCACGGGTGGAAAAGTCTTGTCTATATTCAGGACATGGCTGATAACTGCAGGGTCTATCCCAGCCATGTCTTTGTGCGACCAGGCAAAAACCTCCTGGTTTTTCCGCAAAAATTCCACCAGTGCGTGTTTCGTGGTGGGCTCTAGGTTTTTCCCGACTTTCACAACTCTGGTCGGGTCTTTTTCGTCGAGTTGGACCTCTTCCAGGTCCTCGGCGGGTCCAACGTTTTCTTCAAAATCCCCAAAGCGAGGATCTAAGTCTCTATCCTCACTTTGGGCAACACCCTATTTGGTGACTTCATCACCGGATTGGGCTTGTGTATTAACTGCCATCTGCAACCTATCCGAGGTAGTTCCCTTCGGTGTTCCATTTTTTGCCTTTGTGATTGAGGCGTTGTAGCACTCTCTGGCTTCCCTCTGGTTCCCCAACACGCGTCCTACCCCTGCGTCCGTCGGGAACTTCATGGCTAAGTGCCACATAGAGATGAAGACCCGTAGATCAACCAGTATAGGCCTTCAAATGACGGCATTGTACGCTGAAGGACAATCGACTACTACAAAAGTAGCGAGTAATGTCCTGGTAGCAGGCGCTGTACCTGTCGTCACCGGTAGTCTGATCAATTCGGCGGGGGCGAGTCCTTCTCCAGAGAAGTCGTATATCGTTTGGTTGCAGGGCTCCAGGTCCTTAACGGACAGCTTCATGCGTTCCAGCGAAGACTTATACAAGATATTCACCGAGCTTCCTGTATCGACCAACACTCTTTTTACCATCATGTTAGCCATCTGGATATCCACGACCAGCGGATCGGAATGTGGGAACCGGACGTGTTGGGCATCGCTATCGGAGAAGGTTATTTCGCCTTCCTCTGATCGAGCCTTTTTTGGCGCGCGGTCCTCCACAGTCATCATCTCGATGTCTTGGTCGTGGCGCATGGTCCAAGCATATCATTCCCTGGCCTTTCCGCTATTTCCCGCGAGGTGTGGGCCTCCACAGATGGTTAAGAGTGTGCCAGTCACGGGGGCAGGCTGCAAGGGTGGCGAGCATTGGCGCATGGGCGCCTGCTCGTTGCTACCTGGAGCTTCTCATTGGGAATTTCCCAAGGCCCGTACGTATCTTCTCAAGTGTCCTTGTCTAATAAGGAACTCGATTTCGTCATTCAGCTGGTTGCATTCGTTGGTGTCATGTCTGTAGTCGTTATGGTAACGACAGAACTTGGTAGTATCTCTCTTCGAAATATCCTTTCGAATGGGGCCAAGTTTTTTATAAGGCACACTAGAATTTGTGGCCTGATAAGCCTCTCCCCGAGACTCAACAAGGGCAGTGTAGTTAGTGAACTGAGGTTCATAACGGTTACCCTTGGCTCGTTTATTGTCAGAGGTGGAAGGCTCATTGTGCGGCCGTTTTCCACCATTCTTTCCATTGCCGTTGCCGTTCCCGTTGCCTTTGCCGTTGTCGTTAGGTTTAGACCCATTGGCGCCTTTGGCGGGCTAGGCAGCCTTCTTACCCTTGTTCGGATGTTTTCCATAGTCGGCAATGGCATCTTTGAACTTGATGTAACGATCAGCTCGGTCCAAGAATTCCTGGGTAGTTCTAACTCCTTCTTTACGGAGGCTCTTCCACAGGGGGGAGCAACGCCTAACCCATGCGGTTATGGCCATCATTTTTCCTTCGTCCCCCACCGTTTTTGCTCCAGCGGCTGCTCGCATAAAGCGCTGGATGTAGTCCTTCAGTGATTCTCCATCCTGCTGGCGAATTTCAACCAGCTGGTTTGCCTCGGTCGGATGCACACGAGCTGCGTAGAATTGTCCGTAAAACTCCCTTACGAACATTTCCCAGGAAACTATGCTTGCGGGAGGGAACTTAAAAAACCACTCCTGTGCGGCCTCAGAAAGTGTTGCAGGGAAGATCCTGCACCGAGCATCTTCGGACACTTTCTAAATATCCATCTGTATCTCAAACTTATTAACGTGAGATATCGGGTCACCATACCCATCAAAGTTAGGTAGCGTAGGCATTTTGAACTTGCTAGGAGTCTCTGCCATAGCTATCCTCTGGACGAAAGGAGTGCCTTTCCTCCGATCGTGGTTGATGTAAGATGTCCTTCCCCCGACCAGCTGTTGCACCACCTGGTTGAGGGCATCTATCTGGGCCTGTACAGCGACATGAATCGCTGTGGCCTCTGTTGCTGGGGGGACGTTCTCGCCATGTCGCTCGCGGCAATCATTGAGTACGTCTCTCAAATCCTCGTCTCTTCTCCGCTGCTCGCTACCCCCGAGCCGGTTGAAGACATTATTTTGCCTGGGCTGCCCCCCAGCATCCCGTCTATTGGGTTGGTCATCTTGAGGTATCTGGCTCCCGCCTCTACCTCTTTCTTCATTTCTCCGACCAGCATTTCCCTTGCCTGAGTCGGCCTCATTATACCCATGGCCATCTCTGAACCTCAATTGGCTATGGTGGGATCGACTGTTCCCTCGATTTCCATCCCTGGCCGAAACGTCCCGAGCGTTAGAGGGTGGCCTGCGCTGGTCGTTGTGTCCCTGTGCATTATCATGCCGTGGGGGACCTCAGACCGCAGAGCCTAACTCTGAGTTCCTCCTATTACCAGGAGGATTCTGACCTCTATTCGGTAGGTTTGGCTCATCACCCCTATGGCGTCTAGGACTACGAGGCTAATGCTCAGTCCTATTCTGCCTCTGTTGAGGGGGATTACCAGCTTGGGATGGTGGCTGTGCCTCGGGGTCCAGCGGGACATCGTCATGGGGCACCTGAGGCTGCTCGGGCCTTTGTGGACTTGATGGCTGGATTGGTGGACTAGGATTAGGACCCCTTTGAGGTGGCCCATTTGCAGGCTGGTCAGGCTGCGAGACAGGTGCGGCCTGATTCCTAGCCAGTTGCAAGGCTGCCTCTAGGGCTGCCATGGCCTCGCTCTGGCGACGGTCCATCTCTGCCTGCCTTTCACTTAATTCCGCGCACTGTCGTTCAATCTCCTGCTGCTGGCGCATCATAACTTCGGCAGCAGTCTCTTGGTTGGCCCTCAGATTAGCCAGTTCTTCCTGCAACGCCCCCAGGGTACTCTTCAGCGCTGTGTGATCCATTTCTTCCTCCTCAAAGTCCAAATGTGGCTCATCCTCAGCCACGCTTGCAGGAGGAGGAGGAGGTGGGTTTGATGGTGCAGCGGCGGCCGCCTGTCCAGCTTTCCTTGCAGTTTTCGCCATTGGTTTTCTCAACAATGATAAATCAAGCTCTCAATGAAAGCACCTGAATGTTGACCCAGATTTTGGTCAACTGACACGGAGTCAGAATATTCTTGATGTGAATGAATGCGTTGAAAAGAATCGAATGACAAAAATAATAAGAACACGATATTTTATAGTGGTTCGGCCCCAGGATCTGGTAATGACCTACATCCACTTAGATTGTTATTGATGTGAGAAACAAAGGAGTGATCACAGAACTAGGGTTCAATGAGTTTCACTAACCTCTGAAGAACAATACAATATTTCAAGTAAAATTACTCTAGTATCAAATAATTCGAAAGCCAAAAGTCCCTTCCTTGAGCTATCCTTCTCTATTTATAGGCTCAAGGGGGTTTACACGAGATTGTTACAGATATTCTCTCCTGAATAATCGGATATTCAGGAGATTGTGCGAGTTAATTTCGGGATTTACAAAGATCTTTATTGGAACATGATGCTGTATGCAGAACCATCGACCAGACTGGTCGCAGGAAAGACTGGGCCGCCTACTGCCTCTAGTGTATCTTCTGGTCGATACACTAGCAGAGTTCCTCCAGATGTCAGCCACGTGTCCAGGGATCACTTGCCACGTCATCAATGCCAGTTTTTTGGATCACAAGTTTAATTAAAAGAAAGATCTAGAAGCTCTAGAACCTTCCAACAGTTGTTAGGATCGTATTATGATTCAGTCAAAGTTGTTTACTCAATTCAAAATATGCTGAAAAAGTGCAAATACGTGTTTGATATATCAACGTATGCCGATATATCGCAGCTATAGGGGCCGATATATCGCCTACGGGAGATACGGAAAACATGTCGACTTTGCACGAACGTTCGAACGGGACTCAGGAAAATGGTCCAGTTGATATATCTCCCAGGATAGGCGATATATCGCCCCTAGTGTTTCATTTTTGAATCTTGAGGATTTTAAAATTTAAAAACAGCCTTAACCACTTGGACCTGCCTTTGAACGATTTTGACCGAGTTCTTGGCGTCTGTTGAACGAAAATTCAAATCTTTTTCATTTTAAATTCATTTATTTATTCAAAGTAAAAGGAGTTAGTTTCACTCCTTGAACTCTATAAATAGGACCTAGTACTCAACCATTTTCTTCATTCTTCAAGCAGTTTTCAGAGCCTCCAAGTTGCTAGTGTCACTATAGAGAGAAACACTTGAGTTTTTGGGTTAAGAGCTTTATCATTCTAAGTTTTTCTAAACACTTGGGAAGTGAGATATAGTAAGGTTTTGGTATCGAGATGTGGATCAATTCATAAGTTCATTCAAGGTATTCTTATCCTTAAGTTCATTTCTTCATAGTTCTTTAGTTTTTTATTTTTATTTTCTTTTCAGACCCTAACTCTGTTTATGATTCTTGGTTAGGTGTTTAAGTTTCTTGAAAACTTAAGGTTCTTCTCGGTAAGTTTCTTCTTTGATGTTTTAGTTTTCTTTTCATCTCTTTTAGGAGTGTTCCAATCCCGTTCTTGTCTTCATATCCCGGTTTTTTGTAAGGAAAATATGATAGATTATATGTGTTTATATGCTTATGTTATTATATGTTTTATGCTATGATATGTATATGTATAAATATGTTGTAGTCTTTGGACATTGGACTTGCTTAGATAGCAAGCCCCAAGAATATATTTTGTAGTAGCTTAGGCATATGACTTGCTTAGATAGCAAGCCCCAAGAATTTTTATCATTTTCATGGTTTAGAGTTATGATTTATCCTACCTCGATTAGTAGACAGAGGACCTAGATGGGTTATCATATACTACCATGTGATCTAACTTACCTCGATTAGTAGACAAATGACCTAGATGGTTTTATCACATGCCATGTTAATGAGTTAGTGGCCATTAATATTGCAGTCCTATATATGTTATATGTTTTTATAGTCATATGTTTTATAGTATATGTTTATGTTATAATCTTATGTTTTATGATATATGTTGTTAGTAGATTTTCCTTGCTAGGCATTAGGCTCATTCGTTTATTTTTAGCTTGATGTAGGAAAATGATTATGGATGGCAGAAAGATTCATGGCAGCTTGGCTTGTGTGTTGAGGATGAATGGACTGCATGTCGATCAAGGATGACGTTATATTTAGTCTTTTAAATTATGTTTTGATGTAATTTCGCAATTAGTATTTCAAACAATTAAAGTTTATTTTTTATAACAATGGGTACCCATACCGTATTTTATATTTCATATGTTACTTTGTATTTTGCATAATATTTATTTTGGGGTTTTAAATAAAGTTATGTCATTTCTTATATATGTTTCCCAAAATAGTAGCTATGTCTAGTAGTTTTAATGCTCCAAGGTCTTAGAAATAGTTGGGTCATTACAGTTGATATCAGAGCAACGGTTCATATGCATGAAGTTCTCCTTGATACACACGCACAAGCTCCGAATCTAACCGCTAATGTAAGTGTTTATGTTATAGTTATTTTATTTATGTTATAGCTAACGTTTTAGCACTTATGTTTTCAGTTAAGAATGGATGGAGCCTTGACCTATGAGGATATCCAAGCCATTAAGGCATTAAAAAGGATTAGAGAGCCAATGAATATCGTAAGATTGTTAGGAAGAATCACTCAGAGATTGATTTTATTCCACAAGGAGATAGTTCACCTCCAAACTACTAAGCAAATTATGATGAGAGCTATGGAGCAATATGTCTTAGTAATTAGACTTTTTAAAGATTTTCCTTCTGTAATTTCAACATTAGAAGAAATATGGGAGACTATAGATGATGAAGATGATTTACCAGTAACCATGAGATATTATTTTCTCATACTTAGGTTCACCTCTAAGTTGGAATTTCAATTTACTAATGAGCAAAAGCATAAAATCTTTATGAATCTTCCCCGAGGAAATTTTGAGGCTCAAGATAATGATGATTATGAGGAGATAGATGATGATATGTTAGATGAAGGGTCAGATATAGAAGATCCTGATTTTTAGATTCGCCCTAGTTATGTTAGTTTATTTATTTATTATTTTTGCATTTATGATTGTACTTAGTGAAAACATTTTTCCAAATGAATATTATTGTTATTTTTGAATGACATGTATGAGTTTGATTTTTTTTACAATCATGATAAACAATAAATTTAATGAATAATGACCAAGTTCGGTGAGGGTGGATACAAATCAATGGATCGGGTTCTATATTGAGAGTTAGGGGGCCATAGTAGTGGGAATGATTTTACGGATCCTAGTCCTCCCTCAATATGGTTAACTTTGGAACAACGATGAGTTTGGAGCCTGAGAATTAAGTCATATAGGATGATTAGAAACAGGCTTAGAAAATAACAAAGATGACTTATTTTTCTAAGTATAGAAACACACCCTAATTATAAAGAAGGCTTATATAATTTTTCATAAGAAATCATAACTAATAGGTTCGAGTAATGTTTGCTTAGATTAAGTTTTTGCCTTAGAGCCTATTAGGATAAGTTCTAACATGTTTTTCTCGAATGTTAGAACTCTGTTGAAGATGTCGCTTAGAAAGTTTGCATGCACAAACGCCAATGCCTCCAGCGCCATCCATGAGACTAGTGAAGCCCCTCCAGTTCGAAGAAGGGGAGCGCGTGCTACCAATGCTGCAGCTAACAGAAGTGCACTGCCGCCTCCTGTTGACAACATCACAAAAATTGTCCGACTACAACAACAAGTGGAAGAACTGCTGTAGCAACAACGCCAACAGGCTCAGTCTCAGCCTCAACCTTAGCCACAACCGCAACCTCAGCAAATGGCTTAAGCACCCCAACAATTAGGTCCTATGGGGGTTGTCCAATGGTGAACTATGCGCCCTACCCAACTCAGTACATGGAGCCAATCTACGAGCGGTTTCATAAGCAACACGCTCCAAATTTTGAAGAGACAACCGACCTCTTCAAAGCGGAAGAATGGCTCCGGAGTGTAGAGCCAATCCTAGCACACGTGAATCTTGGCAACGCAGACCGCATATCCTGTGTTTCGTCTCTTCTAAAAAAGGATGCTAGAATCCGATGGGATATAGTACAGCAGACTCACGACGTCGCCACCATGATATGGACTAGATTTGTGGAGCTCTTTCACAAGAAGTATTATAACTCAGCAGTCATCGCCACAAGTGTAACGCCCTAGATAACCAAGACCATTACACATTGTGTTTGAAATAGTGTGAAACTTGCTAATCAAGCCGTTTAGACAAAAAACGTGAATCTAATTACACAAATTGGTTAGGTTTAAAAGATTTTTTGTTGTGAACGAATAATTTTCATTAAAATAAGTGTTTGGTACGTGGGATCCCAAATCAGGGTTTAAATAACGTAATTATAGAATTTCCAAACTTTATAAACAATCAAGCCACTCTAATGGCAAAATACACGTTTTAGGTTCTCGTTCCTGTACAATCCCTCGACCATGGTGGCCGAGCAGCTGACAATGTACACCTCGCCCCCAGAGCTCTCCAACCCATGGTCAGCTCGTCTTACCCTTGCCTTTACCTGCACCACGTAGCACCCGTGAGCTAAGGCCCAGCAAGAAAACATAACATTTAAAACACAATCAATATTAATAACCAGGTATCTCACAAGGCATAACCAGGTACTCAACAGTACACGTCATTCACCTATTCAATTATAACGAACAACAAACTAACAATCTGTCATTCAAATAACTGGCATATCATATTCATCAGAATAATAATCACATGATAATTAGGGCCGATAACTTAGGTCACACCCTCTATTTATCCCACAGACTTCGGCTCGCTTAAACCGAGCTCAGTGCATAATAAGCTATCCTCAGCTACTAGTGGCCGAGCCGCACCCTGTGCGCAAGTGTAAACTTCGGCACTCTTAGGCCGTTCGTTTACTATTTATATGGCGTGATACCATCCATTTACAATTCACATGGCATAATACCATCCTCTTAAAGAGCATACAAAATAGGGAACCCTTAGTCCCAATACAAATCCACAACCGGGTGTAGTTTTCTTACCTTTAATTTCCAAACGCTCTGATCACAAAAGATGCCCCTAGAACACAATCCGTTTCCCGAGCCCTAGCTTTTACCTTCACTGCAGAACCAATTCTCCAAGCTATTTCTAGGCTAACTCCCAAGTTCCTAGCTTCAATTCAGTCTTCAATTTCAAAACCCAAAAATCTATTAGAATTCAACCAAAGTCACAGAATTCTAACCACCACACATAAAACTTACAGCTTACCTTAGATTCTAGTTAGTTTCCCTAGCTTCCACTAAGTTAATCCTCCAAATCCTCAGCTCAAATCACTGAATTCCAGCCAAATCCCCTTTGTTTTCAGAAGTTTTCCTTAAGAGAGAAGGAGAGAGAGAGAGAGAGAAGGGTCGGTTTAGCTTTTGTTCCACTGCTTTCTAAAATTTACTTAGTCTATCCTTAGGTACTTAGGTCAATCCCAAGGCTCGGGGTACCGAAAATGTCCCCGAGGGAAAAATGGTAAAATTCCCCAGTATTTCCACCTAGACTTCCTAACCTCAAATATATCTCCAATAATTTATTTCCAAACCCAATAACTCAAATAACCATCCAATACTTGAAATACCCCTTGACTTGCCTTAAGTCAAGTACCTGGTCCCGTTGTGACTTTCCCGCCACTTGCTCCCTAGGATCGTCTCGTAAGAAAACTGCAAGCACATATATCCACATAATAATGTGGTCCTAACAGTTTATCACAAATAATCATGTTTATGCCTTAACGGGCCAAAATTACAATTATGCCCTTGCAACCAAACAGGGTCACATGCTTATCCAATACTCATAAACATGCATTTCACACCATTAATTCACATAACTTCCAATTATGCCCTCCCGACACACTAATCAAGGCCTTTAAGCCTTGTTAGTAATTTTGGGTCATTACAACAAGGGTGGAAGAGTTCACCAGTTTGAAGTAGGGCAACTAATCGGTAGGAGAGTATGCTTGTCAGTTCGACCGACTAGCCAAGTTTGCACTAAAGTTGGTTCCAACAGACTTTTTGAGGGTCACCAAGTTCATTAGAAGACTCAGACCAAATATTGAGCTAGGAGTCAAGCTAGCAACTCCTGGAACCACTTCTTATGCTGATGCTCTAGAAACGACTATAGAAGTAGAATGGCTTCAGGCAAATGTCAGTAAAGAGGAGGCCAACAAGCCTGAACCTAAACAGTAGAATCAACCTCAGAATGGTTGGAACTACAATAACATCCATCAGCATAGCAACAATAATGGCCAGAAGAGAAGGCATCCTGATAACAAGCAATCCGACAATGACAAAAGAGCATGGACTAGCAATGGAAGTAGTAGGTCGGGTTATGTAGAATACTTGCAGTGCTCTAAGTGCCAAAAGAAACATCCTGGGGGTGTCGTACAAACACCAAGGGATGTTAAAATTGGGGTCAGGAAGGTCATCGGAGAGGGAATGTCCCCATCTCAAGCAAGAAGAGAAAATGGACAACAAGATGCTTCCTGCCAGAGTCTTTGCCTTGACTCGGGGAGAAGCTGAAGCTAGTAATAAAGTGGTCGCAGGTCAAATTCCTATCCTCGATAATATATGTTCAATATTATTTGATTCGGGAGAAACACACTCGTATATCTCGTTAGGAATGATAGAGAAATTAGACAAACCTTGTGAAAGATTTAGAACTAGGTTTGTGGCAGAATTGCCTTCGGGCGAAGTGGTCCTATCATCACAGATAGTACGAGGCATACTGATCGAAATTGAGGACGTATAACTAGAAGGAGACCTGATAGAGTTAGAGATCAAAGACTTCGACGTGATACTGTGCATGGATTGGCTAGCAAGGTATGACGCAACAATGGACTGCAGACATAAGCAAGTGATGTTCGAAACTCCTGACGGTCAGAGGCTATGTTTTATGGGAGAAGTTTTGGGACTACGAACATCGCTTATTTCATCTCTCAAAGCTCAGAAGATGATAGAAAAAGGATGTCATGCATTCTTAGCCAGCGTCACGGATGTGGTAAAGGAAGCACCACTAAAGGTTGGAGACGTCCGCATCATAAAAGAATTTCCAGAAGTATTTCTTGATGACTTACAAGGGTTGCTGCCAACTCAGGAAATTGACTTCACAATCGAACTAGTACCGGGCACCGAGCCTATCTCAAAGGCACCATACTAGATGGCACCTACCAAACTCAAGGAGTTAAAGATGCAGCTACAAGAACTCTTAGACTTGGGTTTCATCAGACCAAGTCATTCGCCATGGGGAGCTCCGGTTCTATTTGTGAAGAAGAAGGATGGAAGTATGCAGATGTGTATAGATTATCGAGAGTTGAAAAAAGTGACAATTAAGAATAAGTACCCGTTACCCTGGATTGATGACTTGTTTGATCAACTCCGAGGAGCGACCGTGTTTTCTAATATTGATCTATGGTCCGGTTATCACCAACTCAAGGTACAGGAAGAGGATATTCCTAAGACAGCTTTTAGAACTCGATATGGACATTATGAGTTTCTGGTTATGTCTTTTGGTCTTACCAATGCTCCAGCCGCATTTATGGATTTAATGAATAGGGTCTTCAAGGATTACTTGGAAAAATTCGTCGTAGTATTCATCGACGATATTTTGGTGTACTCTCAGGATGAAGTCGAGCACGAGGAACATTTAAGAATGACCATGTTGCGACTGAAGGAGCATCAACTTTACGCCAAGTTCAAGAAGTTCGAATTTTGGCTTTCGCAAGTAGCGTTCCTCGGCCACATAGTATCCAAGGACGGAGTTGTTATAGACCCAACAAAGGTAGAGGCTGTGAAGGATTAGCCAAGACCTAGGAATGCGTCAGAGGTTAGAAGGTTTCTGGGGCTAGCAGGATATTATCAGAGGTTTATAGAAGGCTTTTCTAAGATAGCCACCCCGCTTACCAACTTGACCCAGAAACAACAAAAGTTCAACTGGACAAATAGATGTGAAGAGAGCTTCTAATTGCTTAAGGATAAGCTATGCTCAGCACCAATACTTTGTGTACCGACACCCAACAACACGTTTGTAGTCTATTGTGATGCGTTGAAGCAAGGTTTGGGTTGTGTGCTGATGCAGAATGACAAAGTGATAGCCTATGCCTCAAGGCAGCTGAAGGAATACGAGAAACGCTATCCAACGCACGACATGGATGTAACGTCCCTAAGGTAGGGTACGTTCGCCACATACTAATTCTAGAGTTTACGAGTATGTTAGGCACTTGACTAAAAGGATTAAATAAAATGATATGAAGAAATACAGAAAAATTTAAAACTTTTATATAAACTTATTAGTAGAAATTATTACACGTATGAATACTTTAAATTTAAGGCAGCCATATGAAAACTCTAAACCATTATTGCATTGCTACTGAGTCCGTGCTCCACAAGTTGCTCAACAGCTAAAGCCACACCTGGAAAAATGTTGGAAAATAACATAATGAGCTAACGCTCAGTAAGCAAATCTCATGCATACACATACACATGAATGTCGTGAGTTTGTAGTGCACATATACTAATATGCTGACTTATATACTTATGCATTTCATTTACTGCTCAAGCACTTTCAAACTTTACTTTTATGCTCTTTCTTTTAGTTTCACATTTTTATGGGCCCAATATCACTTGTGCACACTGTTTGATTCAGCCAATACCTGCAGGGCTTGTTACACATATCATATAGAATCCCATGGGTTCTCCTCCGGCTAGCCATCATCTCAGCTAGGCTCATCATAACACTCATTTCATCATTGCCATAGCTGCCATACTTATTACACATATGGAGGAGAAAGACGGAAACATGGCAAACATATCTGAATGGTCAACTCTGACCTAGCCCACACTAGTGGGCAGCCACTATAAGTCTTATAGACTTCCGTCTTCTTTACTGAACTTACTTGATTGCTTCATCAAAACAGTGGCACCCTTTTTAAACATCTTATTATCACTTTGCTTAAGTCTTGTGTCATTAAAATGTTTAACTTTACATAAGACTTTTCAAGGCATTTCATAACTTTTCTCATATTCATATGCATGGTCTTATATCACATAATAATGTATCACATAACTGTACATGCCATGCATACATGCTGATGCTGAAATGCCAATGTTCATGTTCATGATTCGTGTTGATGGTATTCAATCAAGGCATTGTATCACATCTCATATAACTCAAAACATCTTTAGTCATAATACATGAAGCTTTGGGTTGGTGGCGTTGTTATACCTTAACGTAGAGCTATGGCTCAGGTCTAAGGTTTCCAGCCTAAAAACTTAAACGCTTCATATATCATAACATATAACAAATCATGAACATAGAGTAATCCACATATCCATCAACATAAGAACACATACTTGCACATAATTCATATCATTCTTAACCAAGTAAGACATCTTTCACATATCACATAATTCATCAATTACATATCACACAACACCCTTATGGTGTTCATATAACCATTTTTCACATACTTATCATATGCATCATCATCATACCATACTTAACTCATCAGATGTACACAATTAATGTAGTCATGCATCTTACACTTAAGCACAAAAGGTGAGATTTACTTACCTTAGGTCCTTAGCTTATTTTAAAATTCCTCACCAAGAGTCAATCAATCAAATCCATACAAATCCTATTCAAGGCACATCATTTATTAAATTCTATCAAAATCATAAATATACACTATTGATAGTGTATATTAATAATACCAGAAACTATATAAATGATAATAATAATTATTATCAACGTAATGCAAATAACTCTTCATACAAAACCATGCTTTAAACATTGCTCATAAGATAATGTACTCTTATGATAATAATAATAATAATCCCAACAAAAATAATAATTATCGTCTATAATTAAACTTATTCGATATTAATAACAAAATACTTCAATAGCAATACGTATATGGATGTATATATTCAAATAGTCATTTTATAAAAGAAATCATATTTTTAACATAAAGTTGTAATAATCAATATAATGATAATAATATAAATATAAATATTTATATTATTATTAATTAGTCATAATATCAATTCCAGTGATATAATAAATATACTTTCTCCAAAATTCACTGGTCTTACAAATATCAATAACTGTAAGAAACTAATATTTGATATTATTTTAATATTCAAATATTAATAAAATATTAATATACAATAATAATTGTTAGATAATAGGTTTACTATAAATCATACTTTTCATATATATATATATGAATCTGTATTCTTGATTTACTTAACAAAATAATAACAATAATAATTAAAATTACTTAATCATAATAATTTCCATATTAATATAAAATCAATTAAATATGTATTTTTATACTTTATTTAATATCTAATATTTTCTAGAAAATTGGACAGCACAACGACTATAAAGTGGACAATTCCAAAATCAAAACCTGTATCAAAAATATATATAATCCCAGACAGCCAGTAAATTACAGAAAATATTCCATATATCAATAATATATAATTATATACTATAAATACACATAATAACAATTACTCTAATCAATCACAATTAAATCACAATATATAGGTTAAAGAAATTATACCAAAATGATTGGGTTCCACAACAAGTCAAACGATGATTTTCTGAGACTCAAAACGTACTTCGGAACCTCGAACACTAAGTTTCGACTGTCGGTCTACGGTGGATCGCGGTGGCTCGTGGTGGGCCCACCACCCAACTATGATAGATGTAGGAACAAGTTATTGGGTTTTGAAGCCCACAACACGAGGAGCACGATGGTGGTGACGGATCGGCAAACGGATGCCCGAGGTGGCCGAATCGCAACTTTGAAGTCGCGGGGTGGCCGAACTTAAATCGAGTGGTTGAGGCGTTTAATCGGCGAGTGAGCTCTAGATTCCAGTGTGGGTCGATAGTTCGGAGGCCTCTGAATCCAACGGTCCGGCGCGTGGCTAAAAATGGTGGCCGGAAAGTACTCCTGCGTCGTCGGCAACAGTAACACGCAGAGAGAGAGAAAGAGAGAGAGAGAGAGAGGGGCTCGGGTAAAAAGAAAGGCTGAAGCCTTTTATTTTATTTTATTTATTTATTTATTTTTTTAAATTACACTTGGACCCAAAATACTAAAATTCTTTTCAAATAAGTCCTTTAGCAAAACTTTCTTAATTTTATAAAAATCCCCAATTAAAATTATATGACATTCGGATCCAATACTTGACTACTCAAGTTTCTCTTTCTTTAATCTCATTAAAAACATAAAATGATATTTTAAACACTATTTTTCCATTACTATTTCTTAAATTTGTAAACTTGTACATTTTATGTATTAAAATTCTGATTTATAATAAAAAAAAATGTATAATGAAAATGTTGGATATTACAATGGAGTTGGCAGTGGTGGTCTTTACATTGAAAATCTTGCGCCATTATCTTTATGGAGAACGATGTGAGATTTATACGAAGCACAAGAGCTTAAAGTATTTCTTCACGCAGAAGGAGCTCAATATGAGGCAGCGCAGGTGGTTAGAACTAGTAAAGGATTATGACTGCGAAATCCTATACCACCCGGGAAAAGCAAACGTAGTTGCTGATGTGCTAAGCAGAAAGAGTTACGGGAATCTAGCAGCAATATCCTGAATAGAAAAGCTGCTTCAGCGAGAGCTGATCAATGCCGGAATAGAAGTAGTTATTGGTAAACTAGCCAACTTGTCCATCCAGTCAAGTCTGTTAGAAGATATACGGATTGGACAAGGGCATGATGACACAATAGTATCTTACATAGCTACAGTTAAAGAAGGTAGGGCCATAGATTTCTCTATATTAGGACAGGGGTTCTTGAGATATAAGGACCTGGTATGCATGCCAAATGATCACGGAATTAAGATGAAGATTTTAGAAGAAGTGCACAATACCCCATACTCAGTCCACCCAGGGTCGACCAAGATGACTCACGACCTTAAGGCATTGTATTGGTGGCCAGGAATGAAGAAGTATGTAGCAGAATATGTTTCTAAATGCTTAGTATGCCAGCAAGTGAAAGCAGAACATCAACGACCTGTAGGCTTATTGCAACCGCTTAGTATTCCAGAATGGAAGTGGGTGGACAGAGCCATGGACTTCGTGACAGGTCTACCACGAACAATAAGCAGCATGACTCGGCTTGGGTAGTAGTAGATAGACTAACCAAGTCAGCTCACTTCCTGCCTGTCAAGACTACGTACACAGTGGATCAGTACGCAGACATTTATGTCTGAGAAATAGTACGACTGCATGGAATCCCTAAGACCATAGTATCCGATAGAGAATCGGTGTTTACATTGAGATTTTGGGGAAGCTTGCAGCAAGCCATGGGTACTAAGTTAAGTCTTAGTACGAAATTTCATCCTCAGATCGATGGTCAGTCCAAGCGTACCATATAGATTTTAGAGGATATGTTGCGCGCTTATGTACTCAATTTCAGAGGATCATGGAGTAAGTATTTGCCACTGATAGAATTCTCCTATAACAATAGCTACCAGTCAACGATCGGGATGGCACCCTGTGAGTTACTTTATGAAAGGAGGTGTCGATCGCCGTTACATTGGGATGAGGTAGGAGAAAGGCAACTTCTTGGACCCGAAGCTGTTAGAGAAGCTCAGGAAGCAGTAGCATTAATTAGAAAGTGTATGCTCGCTGCTCAAAGCTGATAGAAAAGTTATGCGGATGCCAAGCGGCGTGATGTATAATTCAAAGTCAGAGATCAAGTCTTCTTAAAGATATCTCCTATGAAAGGTGTGAAGCAGTTTGGGAAGAAAGGCAAACTTAGTCCCCGGTTTATAGGTCCTTTTGAGATATTGGACAAAGTGGGAACAATTACATATAGATTAGCCCTACCGCCAACTCTAGCAGAGAGCCATAATGTGTTCTACATCTCAATGCTACGTAGATATGTGTCAGACCCATCTCACGTCCTCAAGTACGATACGATAACACTCCAGAAAGACTTGAGTTACAAGGAACGACCGGTTAGCATCCTAGATAGAGGGATGAAGGAATTACGGTCTAAGAGTATTCTGATAGTCAAGGTCCTATGGAGTAATATTTCTGAACAGGAGGCAACATGGGAGTTGGAGGAATACATGTTAGCACGGTATCCAGAATTTTTTGGTAAGTAAATTTCGGGGATGAAATTTTTTTAAGTAGGGGAGAATTGTAGTGTCCCAGAATATTTACTTAGCTAGCTAGATAGTAGTAGTAGTAGTTATTATTAGCTTGTAGTATGTTAGATTCCGTGGATATTGGTTCAAGCCGGGAATTAGTTGGACACTCATAGCAACAGTTATGGATTTTATAAGTTTAATCTATAGTTTAAGAATATTAATTATAACATAAGGTTTGATTAATATAGCTGATTATAGAGATGTCATTTATTATAACCTAAAGTTTAGATAGAACTAATAAGATGGTGACACTTCTCATATGCATGTTTATTAAGGATTTAAGTATATTAATAAATAGTTTAATTAAAAGAAATATCTAGAAGCTCTAGAACCTTCCAGCAGCTGTTAGGATCGTATTATGACTCAGCCAAAGCTGTTTACTCAATTCAAAATATGCTGAAAAAGTGCAAATACGTGTTTGATATATCAACGTATGCCGATATATCGCAGCTATAGGGGCCGATATATCGCCTACGGGAGATACGGAAAACATGTCGACTTTGCACGAACGTTCGAACGGGACTCAGGAAAATGGTCCAGTTGATATATCTCCCAGGATAGGCGATATATCGCCCCTAGTGTTGCATTTTTGAATCTTGAGGATTTTAAAATTTAAAAACAGCCTTAACCACTTGGACCTGCCTTTGAACGATTTTGACCGAGTTCTTGGCGTCTGTTGAACGAAAATTCAAATCTTTTTCATTTTAAATTCATTTATTTATTCAAAGTAAAAGGAGTTAGTTTCACTCCTTGAACTCTATAAATAGGACCTAGTACTCAACCATTTTCTTCATTCTTCAAGCAGTTTTCAGAGCCTCCAAGTTGCTAGTGTCACTATAGAGAGAAACACTTGAGTTTTTGGGTTAAGAGCTTTATCATTCTAAGTTTTTCTAAACACTTGGGAAGTGAGATATAGTAAGGTTTTGGTATCGAGATGTGGATCAATTCATAAGTTCATTCAAGGTATTCTTATCCTTAAGTTCATTTCTTCATAGTTCTTTAGTTTTTTATTTTTATTTTCTTTTCAGACCCTAACTCTGTTTATGATTCTTGGTTAGGTGTTTAAGTTTCTTGAAAACTTAAGGTTCTTCTCGGTAAGTTTCTTCTTTGATGTTTTAGTTTTCTTTTCATCTCTTTTAGGAGTGTTCCAATCCCGTTCTTGTCTTCATATCCCGGTTTTTTGTAAGGAAAATATGATAGATTATATGTGTTTATATGCTTATGTTATTATATGTTTTATGCTATGATATGTATATGTATAAATATGTTGTAGTCTTTGGACATTGGACTTGCTTAGATAGCAAGCCCCAAGAATATATTTTGTAGTAGCTTAGGCATATGACTTGCTTAGATAGCAAGCCCCAAGAATTTTTATCATTTTCATGGTTTAGAGTTATGATTTATCCTACCTCGATTAGTTGACAGAGGACCTAGATGGGTTATCATATACTACCATGTGATCTAACCTACCTCGATTAGTAGACAGATGACCTAGATGGTTTTATCACATGCCATGTTAATGAGTTAATGGCCATTAATATTGTAGTCCTATATATGTTATATGTTTTATAGTATATGTTTATGTTATAATCTTATGTTTTATGATATATGTTGTTAGTAGATTTTCCTTGCTGGGCATTAGGCTCATTCCTTTATTTTTAGCTTGATGCAGGAAAATGATTATGGACGGCAGAATGATTCATGGAAACTTGGCTTGTGTGTTGAGGATGAATGGATTGAATGGACTGCGTGTCAATTGAGGATGACATTATATTTAGTCTTTTAAATAATGTTTTGATGTAATTCCGCAATTAATATTTCAAACAATTAAAGTTTATGTTTTATAACAATGGGTACCCATACCGTATTTTATATTTCATATGTTACTTTGTATTTTGCACAATATTTGTAACGACCCAAATTTGCTAATAAGGCTTAGGGCCTTGATTAGCGTGCCTGGAGGACAATTGGTGAATTATGGATATAATATGTAAATTTATGTGAATATGTGATAGAGATGCATGTTTAGTTGAATTAAATATGCATGTGGACCCCGTTTGGATATTAGGGGTAGGTCTGTGATTTTAGCCTGTTGAGGGTATATATGTGATAAATGTGATATGTTTGTGATATATATATCTGTGTAGCACAATCCGAGGCAGTCCTAGGGAGCAGATAGCCAGAAAGTGACAACGGGGTTGAGAATCCGACTCAAGGCGTGTCGAGGGGTATTTTGGGTAATAGATATATTATGGGGTTATCGGGTTATGGAAATAAATATTTGGAGATATATTTGAGGTTAGAATGTCTAGGAGGGGATATTGGGGAAATTTACCATTTGGCCCTCGGGGATGTTTTTGGCACCCTGAGCCTTAAGGTAACCTTAAAGCTTAAGTTAAATAATACAAAGCCTAGGAAGTTTTTAGAAACTTAGAAACCGACTCTTTCTCCCTCTCTTGAAGCTGTCCTCTCTTCATCTTTCTCTAAGGCATATCAAGGGAAAACTTGGTGAAGCTAACTTGAAGCTAAGGAATTCTGCTGGGATTTAGGGGAGCTTGAAGCTTGGAGCTTAGGAAGCTGGTTTAGAGATTCAATCCAGCAAGGGTAAGCTTTAAATTATAAAGATTAAGTTTGGAATTTCTGCTGGTTTTCATAGAGTATGCATGGTTTGGATTCTAGGACAGGTTTTGATTGTTTGATGGGTGCGGGAATTGGTTCTTGAGGTTGTTGGTATGTTTAGGTTGCATAAATATGAATTCTGGGTTTAATTCTGAGGTTGGAGGTGATTTTGGAGGTATTGGCTCGAAGGATATGCAGGGAAAAATGGTTTTTTTTCTAGGTTTGGAGGCGAGGGCCGCGGCCCTAGGAGGGGCATGCCGCGGCCTATGTGCATGCGAGGCCTTGGGAGGCCATGGTGCTTGAGGCACACCGCGGCGCTTGGTCAAGTGCGCTGCGGCCCGTGCGTGTTTCAGGGAGGTGTTAGCCTCTGTTTTGAGGCTAGCCGCAGCTCTTGTGGGGTTGGGTCGCGACCCTAGTTCAAGGTGCAGGGTGACTTGAGGGTTTTGACTTGGGAACCTATTTGCTAAGGCTCGGGAAGGATTTTATCACCCAGATTAATAGGATTCAAGGTCCCAGAGATTAGAATTGTAATACAAAGCTATTTATTGGATTAGAACTTGATGGATGAATATTGTTAATGTGTTGTGACTAGGGTTTCGGCGAGGCTCAATTTAGGGGACTGTGCTCGGGATATTGGTGCTTGGAAAGCTCGGGACTCAGGTAAGAAAACCACTGTTCCCATAGAGCTTGTATGCAGGGCAGAGCCCTATATGATTGTATTGCAGGGCATAGCCCTTTGATTGAATTTGTTCATGTTCAGTATATGCCTTATTATGCTATGAATGCAAATGTGTGAATGTTCAACAAGAACCAGGAACGGCGCAGGCCGAGGTCGGGAAGGTCGGGATCGGCAAGGGGCCGGGAACGACGTTAGGTGCGTGGAGTGCAAGGCCGAGTGCGGCAAGGGGCCAGGAGCAACGTTGAACACATGGAGTGCGAGTTGTCAGGGCAAGACCCTAAAGGATACCTGGGATATCCTCACGGTGTGGACCGCAAACCCAGGGCCTAGTAAAGCGCCTGGGACAGCACGGCCGCATGTGTTTAGCCTATTGATGGCTTGTTTTTATGCTTAGTGTTTGTTATGCATATGTTTTCTGCTTGTAAGGGTTTTCTTGCTAGGCTTCGGCTCACGGGTGCTCTGTGGTGCAGGTAAGGGCAAGGGGAAAGTCGACCAACCATGAGTACGGAGAGCGTGAAGTGGCGCGTACATGTTTGGCCTGCCTAGTTACCACAGCCAGTGGTTTTGGGTTTTGAGAGATGATTGTATTAAAACCTAGATTTTGTCGTCTAGTCGACTTGGTTTGTACTTATATGTTGTAAATATTTCTAGACAGTATTTTGGGATCCCAAGTGTCAAACACATTATGTTTTTCAGTAATTGAAATTATTTTTGAAGTTTATTACTCTGTTTATGATTTAATTACACTTTTGACCTAAACCTCGATTAGCGAGTTGAAAGCACATTTTAAACTCACATAGTAACGGCTCTAAGGAAGTAGGGCGTTACAACTTGGTATCAGAGCGAACCAAGGTTTATGGTTCTAGAGATTGTCTGAACATGTACGCTCACTATCAGTGACAAGCTTGACTCAGGGTTGGTTGGTATGATTGACTAATATGCTTGAATATGTGCTTGAATGCCTTATTTTCCTGCTTATTTTATATAGAGCATGATGAATGAGTTAACATATGCATGATGCCAGGGCATGGCTTGTTGTGTGTTATATGTTGTCTACACGTTATGTGAATTATTGTCTGTGGTTGGTTGATGTGTTTGGGAGGTGGTTTTAGATGTTGTAATCATGCCTGATGAGCAACGTCGTTGGTTGCAGACATATTTGTTGAGATGCCTCGACAATCATCTAGACTCCGTGGCAGTAGGGCCGAGGATGACAACCAGGGTCAGGACCCTCCACCTGCCCCACAGAATTGGCAAGAGATGTTTGCCGAGATGGAAGCAAGACTGCAACGAGTAGAGGAAGAGCTTTGACAGTTGAGGCAGCAGGCCTCACCTCAGGTCGTTGGGCTGCCAGTTCAGCAGGTTGTGGCACCAGTACCGGTTCAATCTGTTATGGAGAACAAGTGGGAACCTTTGTATGAGAGGTTCAGGAAGGAGCATCCTCCCACCTTTGAAGGTGGATCAGACCCACTGCGGGCAGAGCAGTGGATAAATATGATTTCCTCAATTTTGGATTTTATGAGGGTTCAGGGAAATAAGAGGGTAGCTTGTGCTAACTACATGTTCAGAGAGGATGCCCGCATCTGGTGGGACGTGGTAGTTTAGAGAAGGAACGTAACAGTTATGACTTGGGAAGAGTTCAGAAACTTATTCAATGAGAAGTATTACAATGTGGCAGTTCGAGCTGCAAAGGTTGACGAGTTCATCAACCTAACTCAGAATCGGTTGACTGTGACTAAGTATGCTTTGAGATTTGACAGATTGGCAAAGTTTGCGCCAGATTTAGTGCCAACTGTTGCAGCAAGAAGGGACAGGTTCATACGAGGTTTGAATGTTATGATTGCTTGTGATGTGAAGATTACCTTGGATCCAGAGACTACTACTTATGCTCAGGTTGTGGACAAGGCCCTTACAACTGAGGGGCCCGAGGATCATATCTAGAAGTAAAGCGCTGTTAGGCGTGATGCTAGGAGGACAGTGCCTCCTTTTATTGGATCCAGTCGAGGTGGTGGCTCTAGTGAGCAGAAGAGGAAGGCCCCAGATTCCTTTGTTCCTCCCAGTTCAGATAGGAGGGCATGGGGTGCTTCTACTGGCCGTCAGGGTGGAAGTGACAACTGGAGGAGTTTTTTAGTGTGTCCGCGGTGTAGGCGACGACACTAGGGTGAGTGCAGGATTAGGGCCTGCTTTGTCTGTGGGAGTGCCAGTCATTTGAAGAGGGATTGCCCTCAAGTCAAGAAAGAGGAGCTGAAGTAGAGTGATGGTCTTGCTCCTGTCAGGGTATTTACTTTGACTCAAACTGAGGCGGAGGCTAGCCCCTCGGTAGTGACAGGTCAGATTTCTAGTGCTGGATCTTCTTATACTGCATTATTTGATTCAGGAGCTACTCACTCGTTTGTGTCTGCTAGAGTGATAGATCAACTGTGTAGACCTAGTGTGTTGTATACTAGGGGTTTTCAGACTTTATTGCCAACTGGAGAACTGGTAGTCTCTAGGAGATGGATTAAAGCTTTACCAGTAGAGGTAGGTGGTGGGGAGTTGTTTGCTGATCTGATTGAGCTTGCGATGGATGACTTCAACATGATCCTAGGGATGGATTGGCTATCAAAGTATGGGGCAACAATTGACTGCAAGCGCAGGATGGGGACTTTTGAACCAGAAGGGGAGGTACCCTTTGTATTTGTGGGGACAGCTAATGGACCGCGGTTACCTATGATTTCAGCATTGAAGGCTAGAGACTTGATGCAGGAAGGTTGCATAGGATTCCTAGTAAGCGTTGTGGATACCTCTAAGGTGGTGTTGGTTGGACCGGGAGAGACTAGATTGGTGTGTGAGTTCCTAGATTTGTTTCCGGCAGATTTGCCAGGGTTGTCGCTGCAGCGGGAGATTGATTTTGTTATAGAGTTGGTGCCAGGGGCGGAGCCAGTATCTAGGACACCTTATAGAATGGCTCCAGCAGAGCTAAAGGAGTTGAAGATTCAGTTGCAAGAGTTACTTGATTTGGGGTTCTCCAGACCGAGTTTCTCGCCATGGGGTGCTCCAGTGTTGTATGTCAAGAAGAAAGATGGATCTCTTAGGATGTGTATTGATTATAGGGAGCTGAATAAGTTAACCATTAATAAGAACAAGTATCCACTGCCTAGAATCGATGATTTATTTGATCAGTTACAGGGAAGAACAGTGTTTTCCAAGATAGACCTCCGATTAGGTTACCATCAGTTAAGGATTAAAGAGGAGGACATACCAAAGACTGCTTTCCGAACGAGGTATCGACATTATGAATTTCTGGTTATGTCCTTTGGATTAACCAATGCCCCAACAGCTTTTATGGATATGATGAATAGGGTTTTCAAGGATTATTTGGATAAGTTTGTGATTGTGTTCATCGACGACATCTTGGTGTACTCTCAGTCAGACACAGAGCACGAGCAGCATTTGCGGTTGGTTTTACAACAGTTAAGGGAGCATAAGTTATATGCTAAGTTTAGTAAGTGTGAGTTCTGGTTACCACAAGTTACATTTCTGGGCCATATCTTCAGTAAGGAGTGGATTCTGGTTGATCCAAGTAAGATTGAGGCAGTTAGAGATTGGCCGAGACCGAGCAATGTTCCTGAAGTGAGGAGTTTTTTGGGTTTAGCGGGATATTATCGGCGGTTCATTGAGGGGTTCTCCAGAATAGCTACATCTTTGACAAACTGACAAAGAAGAAGACAAGGTATGTCTGGACGGATAGATGTGAGACCAGCTTCAAGGAGTTGAAGTGGCGACTGATCACCGCGCCAGTATTAAGTTTGCTGACAGATAATGAAAAGTTTGTGGTTTATTGTGATGCATCCAAACAGGGTTTGGGGTGTGTGTTGATGCAAGCTGGTAAGGTGATAGCCTATGCATCGAGACAGTTAAAGGAGTATGAGCAGAGATATCCCACGCATGATTTGGAGTTGGCAGCGGTGGTGCTCGCACTTAAGATTTGGAGACATTATCTTTATGGTGAGAAGTGCGAGATATACACCGACCATAAGAGCTTGAAGTATTTCTTTACTCAGAAGGACCTGAATATGTGCCAGAGGCAGTGGCTGGAGTTGGTTAAGGATTATGATTGTGATATCCTATACCATCCTGGGAAGGCTAATGTAGTGGCTGATGCATTGAGTCAGAAAGGCCCAGGACAGTTGTTTAGTTCGAGACAGATATCTAATAAGCTAGCCAAGGAGATGACTAGAGCAGGTATAAATTTGGTGGTTGGTCGGTTGGCCAACATCACTCTTCAGTCTACACTCCTTGAGAGGATCAAGGAGGCGCAGGGGAAAGATTCCCAGTTGAGAGGTCACAGAGAGAATGTCTTAGTCGGAGCGACTAAGGACTTTTCTATTTTAGAGATGGGGTTACTGAAGTACAAGGGTCGGTTCTGCGTTCCAATGGATTCTGATATCCGGTGGGAGATCTTAGATGAATCGCATACCACTCCCTATTCCTTGCACCCGGGTACGACGAAGATGTACCAGGATTTTAGAGTTTTTTATTGGTGGTCGGGCATGAAGAGGGATGTGGTGGACTATGTGGCCAAGTGCTTAACTTGTCAGCAAGTCAAGACTGAGCATCAGAGGCCAGCGGGGTTGTTGCAGCCTCTGGGGATCCCAGAATTGAAGTGGGAGGATATTACCATGGACTTCGTGGTTGGTTTGTCGAGGACCGTGGGACAGCATGACTCGGTGTGGGTGATTGTGGATAGATATACTATGTCCGCCAACTTTTTTTCTGTTAGGACGACTTATACAGTGGAGCAGTATGCTGAGTTATATGTGAAGGAGATTGTTCGACTTCATGGGGCTCCGAGGTCGATAGTATCCGACAGGGACCCCACCTTCACTTCCAAGTTTTGGGAGAGTCTGCAGAAGGCTATGGGCACGCAGTTACGGTTTAGTACCGCTTATCATCCTCAGACAGATGGACAGTCTAAGAGGACGATTCAAATATTGGAGGACATGTTGCGAGCCTGTGTGCTAGATTTTGGGGGATCTTAGAGTAAGTATCTCCCTTTGATTGAGTTTTTCGTACAACAACAGTTATCAGGCGATCATCGGAGTGGCTCCGTATAAGATGCTTTATGGAAGGAAGTCCAGATCACCCATCCATTGGGATGAAACAGGTGAGAGGAGTTATTTGGGTCCAGAGATGGTTCAGAGAACCAATGAGGCGATTGAAAAGATTAGAGCGCGAATGCTCGCCTCCCAGAGTCGTTAGAAGAGTTATTCAGACCTGAAACGCAGGAGCGTGGAATTTCAGGTTGGTGATCATGTGTTTCTTAGGGTGTCGCCTTTGAGGGGAGTGAAACGGTTTGGTGTTCGGGGCAAGCTGAGCCCTAGGTTTGTTGGCCCCTTCGAGATTCTGGAACGGGTTGGAGAGGTAGCTTACAGACTAGCGATGCCTCTAGCTTTATCAGGGGTTCATGATGTTTTTCATGTGTCCATGCTCCAGAAGTACGTGTCAGATTCGACGCACGTTCTGAGTTATGAGAATTTGGAGCTAGATCAGGATTTTTCCTATGAGGAGAAGCCAGTACAGGTTCTTGACAGGAAGGATAAAGTCTTGCGGAGCAAGACCATTGCCTTAGTGAAAGTGCTGTGGAGGAACAGCAAGGTTGAGGAGGCGATGTGGGAACTTGAATCAGAGATGAGGGAGCGGTATCCCGAGTTGTTCAGGTAATTTCGAGGATGAAATTTCTATAAGGAGGGGATAGTTGTAACGACCCAAATTTGCTAATAAGGTTTAGGGCCTTGATTAGCGTGCCTGGAGGGCAATAGGTGAATTATGGATATAATATGTGAATTTATGTGAATATGTGATAGAGATGCATGTTTAGTTGAATTAAATATGCATGTGGGCCCCGTTTGGATATTAGGGGTATGTCTGTGATTTTAGCCCGTTGAGGGTATAAATGTGATAAATGTGATATGTTTGTGATATATATCTGTGTAGCACGATCCAAGGCAGTCCTAGGGAGCAGATAGCCAGAAAGTCACAACGGGGTTGAGAATCCGACTTAGGGCGAGTCGAGGGGTATTTTGGGTATTAGATCTATTATGGGGTTATCGGGTTATGGAAATAAATATTTGGAGATATATTTGATGTTAGAATGTCTAGGAGGGGATATTGGGGAAATTTACCATTTTGCCCTCGGGGACGTTTTTGGCACCCCGAGCCTTGAGGTAACCATAAAGATTAAGTTAAATAAAACAAAGCCTAGGAAGTTTTTAGAAACTTAGAAACCGACTCTTTCTCCCTCTCTTGAAGTTGTCCTCTCTTTATCTTTCTCTAAGGCATATCAAGGGAAAACTTGGTGAAGCTAACTTGAAGCTAAGGAATTCAGCTGGGATTTAGGGGAGCTTGAAGCTTGGAGCTTAGGAAGCTGGTTCAGAGAATCAATCCAGCAAGGGTAAGCTTTAAATTATAAGGATTAAGTTTGGAATTTCTGCTGGTTTTCATAGAGTATGCATGATTTGGATTCTAGGACAGGTTTTGATTGTTTGATGGGTGTGGGAATTGGTTCTTGAGGTTGTTGGTATGTTTAGGTTGCATAAATATGAATTCTGGGTTTAATTCTGAGGTTGGAGGTGATTTTGGAGGTGTTGGCTCGAAGGATATGCAGGGAAAAATGGTGTTTTTTCTGGATTTGTAGGCGAGGGCTACGGCCCTAGGAGGGGCATGTCGCGGCCCGTGTGCATGCGAGGCCTTGGGAGGCCATGGTGCTCGAGGCATGCCGCGGCGCTTGGCCAAGTGCGCTGCGACGTGTTTTAGGGAGGTGTTAGCCTCTGTTTTGAGGCTAGCCGCAACGCTTGTGGGGTCGGGCCGCAACCCTAGTTCAAGGTGCAGGGTGACTTGAGGGTTTTGACTTGGGAACCTATTTGCTAAGGCTCGGGATGGATTTTATCACCCGGATTGAAAGGATTCAAGGTCCTGATGATTAGAATTGTAACACAAAGCTATTTATTGGATTAGAACTTGATGGATGAATATTGTTAATGTGTTGTGACTAGGGTTTCGGCGAGGCTCAGTTTAGGGGACTGTGCTCGGGATATCAGTGCTTGGAAAGCTCGGGACTCAGGTAAGAAAATCATTGTTCCCATAGAGCTTGTATGCAGGGCAGAGCCCTATATGATTGTATTGCAGGGTGTAGCCCTTTGATTGAATTTGTTCATGTTCAGTTTATGCCTTATTATGCTATCAATGCAAAGTGTGAATGTTCGGCAAGAGCCGGGAACGGCGGAGGTCGAGGTCGGCAAGGCCAGGAATGACGTTAGGCGTGGAGCAATGTTGAGCACATGGAGTGCGATTTTCCAAGGCGAGACCCTAAAGGATACCTGGGATATCCTCACGGTGTGGACCACGAACCCAGGGCCTGGTAAAGCGCCTGGGACGGCACGGCCGTATGTGTTTAGCCTATTGATGGCCTGTTTTTATGCTGAGTGTTTGTTATGCATATGTTTTCTGCTTGTAAGGGTTTTCTTGCTAGGCTTCGGCTCACGGGTGCTCTGTGGTGCAGGTAAGGGCAAGGGGAAAGTCGACCAACCATGAGTACGGAGAGCGTGAAGCGGCGTGTACATGTTTGGCCTGCCTAGTTACCACAGCCAGTGGTTTTGGGTTTTGAGAGATGATTGTATTAAAACCTAGATTTTGTCGTCTAGTCGACTTGGTTTGTACTTATATGTTGTAAATATTTCTAGACAGTATTTTGGGATCCCAAGTGTCAAACACATTATGTTTTTCAGTAATTGAAATTATTTTCGAAGTTTATTACTCTGTTTATGATTTAATTACACTTTTGACCTAAACCTCGATTAGCGAGTTGAAAGCATATTTTAAACTCACATAGTAACGGCTCTAAGGAAGTAGGGCGTTACAATATTTATTTTGGGGTTTTAAATAAAGTTATGTTATTTCTTATATATGTTTCCCAAAATAGTAGCTATGTCTAGTAGTTTTAATGATCCAAGGTCTTAGAAATAGTTGGGTCATTACATTCTTTGGCATGCTTAGGCCGACCACCCCTAGGGGCTAGGGCCAGGGCGACCACCCCTACGGGGTCTTGGCCTGGCCGACTTCCCTATAAGTTCTGGACCTATCTTTTTTGCTCGTCGGTCTTTTTTCAATACTTCGTCATTTTTCCCTGATTTGTGATGCCATGTGTCGCTTTCTCATTCGCCACATCATCCCCGTATTTTTGAGTGGTACTTGAGCATGTCAGGTCGACCACCTCTAGGAGTAGGGGTCAGGCCGACCACCCCTAGGGTCTCTTGGGCATACTTGGGCCGACCACCCTTAAGGGTTGGGGTTAGGCCGATCACCCCCATGGGGTTCTTGGGCATGCTTAGGCTGACCACCCCTAGGGGTAGGGGTCAAACCGACTACCCCTACGAGGTCTTGGTTTGGCTAACTTCCCTATTGGTCCTAGACCTATCTTTTTTTCTCGTTGGTCTTTTTTCAATACTTTGTCGTTTTTCCCTGATTTGTGATGCCACGTGCTGCTTTCTCATTCGTCACGTCATCCTCGTATTTTTAAGGGATAACAACTAGTAAAAAAGTTATGATCGTTACTGTCTTTGTGTGTTCCATCATAATGACATGCATAAATTCAATTAGATGAAATTATTAATACCTGGTATCAATGAGATGATAATAACAATCTATAAAACAAAACACAAATTTTTAATGTAATCAGAGTTCCTAGAAAATGTGATATGTAAAATTGATATAAATGAGAACATACAGAGAACTAGTTTTAAACAGACGACTATCTTGATTTAAAAATTTATAGTGATAAAAAATAGAGGAAATTTTAAATAGTTTAATTCATGGAAAGGAAAGAAAAAATTCTCATAGTATAATGTGCCTATATATGATTTCAAGAGGCTTCCAAAATTTTCAGGATATAATTACATTGCCAATTACAGAGAAATGTACTTGCTGATAGATGATACTCATAATACCATAATGCAGTTTTAAAGTATTTTTACTCCAATTCATGGTTCTTGATCACCTGAATAGGAAGAACAAAGGAAAGAGAAAGTTAGATAGTGTTGACCCAGATTTTGGCCAACTGACACGGAGTCAAAATACGTTTGACGTGGAAGATTACGTTGAAAAGAATGCGATGACGAAAATAATAAGGACATAAGATTTTATAGTGACTCGGCCCCAGGATCTGGTAATAACCTACGTCCACTTAGATTGTTATTGATATAAGATCCAAAGAAGTGATCAAAGAACTAGGGTTCAATGAGTTTCACCAACCTCTGAAGAACAAGACAATATCTCCAATAGAATTACTCTAGTCTCAAATAATTCGAAAGCCAAAAGTCCCCTCCTTGAGCTATCTTTCTCTATTTATAGGCTCAAGGGGGATTACATGAATTTGTTACAAATATTCTTTCCTAAATAATCGGATGCTCAGGAAATTGTGGGAGTTAATTTCGAGATTTACAAAGATCTTTATAAAAATATCATGAAGCATGCGGTACCTGCAACCATACTGGTCGTAGGTAAGTTTCGGCTGCCTACTGCTTGTAATTTGTCTTCTGGTCGATAGCCTAGCAGAGTTCCGCTAAGTGTCAGCCACGTGTTCGAGAATCATTTGCCACATCATTCGTACCAGTTTTTTGGATAACAGATAGGCATAAATGATAAACAAAACTCTAACAAGTTATTACCCAATGAAAACTAAAATAAGTATATATATATATAAATGTATATGTAAATTGATAAGTAGCAAGCAAAAAAGCTTATATCACATATATACTAAACAAAGATATAGAGCAATGACTGAAGTACTTACGTACAATAAGAAAATTAATCCTGGTTAGGAGAACTAGTCCCCAATGCAAGTTAACAAACATCATGATTATAATAGATAGCGTTTCACAGACATAATTAATAATCAGCATCAAAGTCATTTGTACCAGAATATTGTAATTATTCTCCCACCTTCAAGCACCTTGTCATTAAAGTATAATATCTTATGTAAGCATCAATGATATATCATATTGAGAAGAAAGTGTTACTTATATTCATATCATAGAAAATACTACAACTCAGTAGCTGAATATCTGAATCATTAAGCAAAACAAACAGGTACATTATTATCATATTTGGAGCTTCATCAACCAAATATAATTTGTTGTTCATAAAGAAACATATCCAAATATATATGAGATAGAGTGCAGAACTACTACTTGTTAAAGCCTTAAATTAAAAAATACAATGAGAACAAGATTAGAGCGCATTCCAAATGACTACATTACATAGGGGCATTTTATCGAATACCTGGCAGAAATTTCTTCCATGTAATAAATCCAATATGTAAACTTGTACTCATCACCAATCTATATCCTACTCTATTTCATGATCCTACAAGAATTGACTACTGTTGATCATACCTGAAACAAATCTTGTCATTTTCCAAAGAACGAATTTGACAAAAAGCTCCATGTCGATGACCAGAGAATGAACTCTCCAAAATGTCTCACTGATCGTCAGAGAACAAAATTGTTGAAAAGCCCCATTAATCACCGAAGAACAAAATCGTTGAGAAGCATTGTCATCTGCCAAGGGCTGCCATTAATTTTAGGAAATCAATTGGAAGTTTGAGAAATCAATTGGAAGATGAGAGAAATTAAGAGAATAAAAAAGATATAGAAGTTTGAGAAATCAATTAGGAGATCAATCAGATCGTGAGAGAGATGAGAAAACGTAGTGAGAGTTTTTCTTTTCCTAGTTTTGTGAGAGGGACTCTTAGGGTCTGATTGGTTCGCGATTAGAAAACTGTATTTTTGAAAAGTGGGATTCTGAAATGAAAATCTGAATTTAGTGACTGAAAACATGTTTCTGAAAATGTGATTGGTTCAATGTCAGTAAACTGTTTTTGAGTTTTAAAAAACTGAATCTGTGATTGGGATTAAATTTGAAAATATAACAGATACTGAATACGTGATTGGATTAGCTGAAAGTAAAATTTAATTATATTGATAAATTAAAATTTAATAATAGTGCATTAATTAAATTCATAACAATATTGCATTGTAATTAACTTTGATTTTTTTTATAAATTAAAGTTATATTTTTTTAGGGCATGATTGATTAGTGATTTAAAAATTGTATTTTGAAAAAGTATGATTCTGAAAAAAGAATCTAGACTTAGTGTTTGAAAATATGTTTATGAAAATGTGATTGAATGTATTGTCCGTTAACTATTTTTTAGTTTTATAAAAATGAATAATTTTTTGGTAGAAAATCTAAAAATTGAATATGTAATATATATTTTTTATTTTTGGTATAATAATAATTGAAGTGAAAATATTTTTTTTATTTATTTGTTGTAATTTTTATTTGATCAATGAATTTTTTTAGAAAATATATTGTAAATTAGAATTAAATTATATTCTGTTATATGATTTTATAATTAATTATTTTACTAAATTTATATGGATAAAAATTTTAAAAAGTAGATTGACTTGTAAAATTGACAAAAGAAAAAAAAATCAAGACTGTAAGAAAAATAAAAGAAAATTAGCAAGAAATTTTTTTTTTTTTTAAACTCAATTTACAATTTGTGGACTTAGAAAAATATTTTACTTTGTTAGCTATTTTTATTTTATAATATTTAACTTTTAGTATAGAATTGAAATGATAAATTTATATTTATTTATTAATAGTATTTTTTTTTTTTGTAATCTTTATTATATAAAATATTTTATCATTAGCTGAATTTTATTTTAAAAAATATATTATAAATTAGAATCAATTGCATCCCTTTGTATAATTTTACAATGAAATATTTTAACAAATATATATAGTTATGGAGGTGAATAAGAATTTTAAATTGAAGAAAATACCCTTTTTATTAAAAAAAATAGAGTAAATATTTTTACACTAGAATTGTAGAAAGAAGAAAAAAAATTGTCAGTAAAGAAAAATTATTGTACAACATAGCACCTTAAAAAAAATGTAAAAAGTCTATTAATATATAAATTAATATTATTTATTAGAAAATAATATAAAGAGAGAGATAGAGAAGCAAGATCCGTGAGATGAGCCTTAGATGAGATGTTATGAGAGAAAGAGGAACATTATGAGTCCTTGAAACAAGTGGTCAGGAAAAAAAAAAAAAAAACAGAAAACAAAAACAAAAACGTGAAAACATCATTTCCTAAATCCTTTTATAAATTAGAATTTGTTTTTAAAAATAGTTTTCAAAAATGATAAACCAAACAAGAATTTTGTGTAGGTCCCACAATTTTTAAATTTTAAAAACATAAAATTGGATTGGAATTCTATACCAATCACACCATTATTTATCTCTTTTATGCTAAATATTACTAAATATAGTATTTTGAATTTTTTAACACTGTTACGTTTTTTAAACATGTAATTAATCAATGTAATTAAATTTCAAAATTATTGTAGTGCTTGGTAGTTTTGTTCCTTGACAACCTGTGATCTACTGTGATAATGTTGGTGCCACAAACTTGCACTCCAATCTTGTTTTCCATCCTCGCACGAAACATGTCACTTTGGATTATCATTTTATTCCTGAACAAGTTCAAGATGATATGCTTTGAGTGACCCATATTTCATATGCTGATCAATTGGATGATGCTCTCACCAAACTGCTTCCGTGTCAACAATTTCAATATCTCAAACTCAAGATTGGACTTTCCTCGCGACCATCCAACTTGCGGGGTTTCTCATTTTTTTTTTATCCAGTATATGAATCAATATTCAATGAAAATGCTAAGTCATAATTATTCAAATTCTCTCCATCTCATAAATCTATTAGTCATCATAATCATTCCATTTTCTTCTTATAAATCTATTATTAGCTTATGCGACAACTTTCTCTTCTTGGGAGCATGATGGTGACATTTCAGATCTGCTTGAAAAAATTCTGGTAATCCATTTAATTCTTATATTTGTGTGGATTTGTTCAAAGTTTGTGAAAAAATTTGTTATATGCATTTTACGTTTCTGTTATGTGGTGCATTATTGGGGCATCTATTTGGGTTCAAATTGTGTTGCTTTAATTGAATACATTTGGTTTGAGTTTGCTAATTATTATATATCTCTTCAAAATAAAAAATTATGGGTGTTGAAAGCAAGTGATGATTTCTTGGTGGTGTCTATAGAAAGTGAGGAAGAAGAACCGAGAAAGAAATTCGATCGAAGAGAGGAAGGAAAAAAGAAAAGAAAATCAATTTTGCTTTTGTTTTTGTTTCTAATTTATTATTTTTTTATTAATTAAAATAATTTTTAATTATTTTTTAGAGAAATCCGACTAATAATTTTTTTTTTCTAATTTTACTTTTTTAGGAAAAAAATTATACTTTTACGTTTTTTTTTCTTCTTTTGTATTGTTTTTTAGTTGTTTAGATTTATGTATAACTGTTTTTGTGTTATTTAAGTTTATGTATAGTTATTCTATTGTTGTGTAAATATCTAATTTGTGTTTAGTTGTTTATATATATATTTTGAATTTCTTTTTTTAAACATGTTAGTAATTAGTGGGTTAATGTCTAGTTATTATATAATAGTTATTTTTTTTTAATTTTTATATTTAAAAATCTTTGGAAACTGTATTTTTAAAAATCTTAGATAATATTTTTGAAGAAAAAAACATTAGAGACCGTATGCAAGTAAAAATATGTATTTATGAAAATGTTCCAACACTATATAAAATACTTATTATATTAATCTATGGGTGAAATCTAATATTAAATGGGAAATTTTATGTTATATGTATGATAACTTAGTGAAATTTTTTAATATATCAACATAAGTTATTATCCTAAATATAGGACAATTTCAATTTTTTAGACAAAAATACTCGTAACATTCAAATATTAATTTTCTTTTTCAATCCAAACACTCTCTCTCTAACATCTCTCATTCTCTTAATCTCTCTCTCATTTTAATTTTGTAAATCTCGAAAAAATATCAAAATTAAAAAAAAAAATCATCTAAAACAAACATTTGAGTGAAAAAATATGAACTTCCAAAGTTTTCATCAAATTTCAGTACAGAGCATCGATTTTGCATCAAAAAAGCATCGCTTTGATCAATGAAAACTTGTTGTTTTTTTGGCCAAAACAATGACTTTTCGATGGTGTTATCGATAGTCTTTCGATGCAAAATCGATGGTGCATTGATGATGTTTCGATGCAATCATGAAAACTTGATTTTTATCTAAAACAATGCTTTGTCGATGCAATTTTGTTGCAATTTCAATGCTCTGCATTGAAATTTGATGAAAACTTTGGAGGCTCATATTTTTTCACTCAAATATCTGTTTCAGATGATTTTTTTTAATTTTGGTATTTTTTCAAGATCTACAATATTAGAATGTTAGAGAGAGTGAGAGAATGAGACATGTTAGAGAGAGAAAGTTTAGATTAAGAGAAAAAAATGAGTGTTTGAATATTAAGTGTATTTTTGTCTAAAAAAATTGAAATTGTCATATATTTAGAATAATAACTTATGTTGCTATATTAAAAAATTTTACTAAGTTATTGTGCATGTAACATTAAATTTCCCATTTAAATTGTAGTAATAGTTATATGCTACCTAATTTACCTAATTTTGTAAATAGTAGCACCTTAAGCTAAAGCTGCCCAACTTCACATGCCAAACACCATATTAACCGTATTAAGTGTCACTGATTGATTAGCTTATTAAATAAATTTAAATGTGTAAGAAGTCATAGTAGATTGCATCATTAGCCGTATCTCTTCGGCTGTTGGGCAGCAGTGTGTCCCTTTAGCATTTCTCTTTTGTAAACATGTAGTTCAACTTGGCTCTTTTTCCGTCTCTCCTAACGCCCAAGACCTCTCAAATCTCAAATCTCACTCTAAGTCACTACACCACCACGCCTTTGGTCCGTGCGTCCCACGGCTGCACCATTAAGGCTAAAAGGTCGGTTACTGAAGGATGAGCATGCCTATCCTTGATTCAGATCTGTTAAAGTCTTGAATTCTGGGTTATGGAGCAAACATACTAATTGGGGTTTTACCAGTCTCCTTCAGACCAATGGCATTCGTGAGCTTTACTACTCTCATAATTATCTCAGCAATATTCAGGATTATTCTGATCTTATATGGAGAATGGCAAGATACCCACATGGAGGTTAGGTACACAGATGTTGATTACTTCGTCTTCTCAGATGCTGCTTCTCTAATGGCTTCTGGGAACTCTCCCTTTCAGAGATCCACTTATAGATACTCCCCTTTGCTTGCTTTTTTCCTCACACCCAATTCTTTTATCCATCGCTCATGGGGAAAATTCATCTTCTCAGCTTCAGGTACCGCATACTAACTGAGAAATATGTAGTTTTTTTTCCACAGAATATCTTCACTAAGAAATATGCATTTTTTCGCTCATGATTTGAACTTTTTTTGGTAGATTTGCTTGTGGGTTTCTTCATACGTACAATTTTGAAGATGCGTGGGGTGCCTGAGAATCTATGTCTTGTTTCTGTGGTCTCTTGGCTCTTCAACCCTTTCACCTTTACTATTGGAACCCGTGGAAACTGTGAGCCAATTGTCTGTGCCATGATTCTTTGGATCATTATATGTCTCATGAACGGTGTAAGTTTCACTCTCGTTACTCTGTCTTTGTTTATTGAAATGTATATGCCATAAAGTTTAGTAGGATAGGTTGAATGGGAAAAGATTATCGTGTGAGTAAGAAAAAAGACTAAAAAGAATATTGAAATATGGGAAAAGAGATATATGAAGAGTTGGAGTTGGTCCTTTACAATTTTATGTTATATATAGTCGGAGAATTGTGATTGTTGAGGACAAAATTTTATGAGTTTATCCTAGCCACAAAATTGTTATGTATCGTATTGAATTGATTTAAGAAAAATAAGAGACGAAACAAAAATAAATGAGTAAGTTGATAAAAAATTACTAATTTTTGTAGTAGAAAAATTACTAATATATGGGATTATTGCTAAGTGGATTAATTAGGTGGTTGGATTAAGTTTCTAATATATTTTCTGATCACATAACCAAAATAATAGATAAAAATTATCCAATCCAATCTATTCCCCTGTTTCTTTTCAAACATGGCCTAAACTTACAGTTATTATATAATATATTAATTAGAATCAATACTCGTTCCAACTTCTAGTTGGTAGTCGTTTCTTGTATTTGAGAAGAAAGAGTTGTATGTAGTTTGTTATGCTTTATGACCATGCATTATTTTTCCCTGCGATACAAATTATAATGCATGAATGACTATTCCATAATAGTCTTAGCATTTGGTTAGTACATTATTTACTGATTGATTAAGAAATGCGCTTGTCCTTAGCATCCTGTCAGCATTAGCATAGCAAGTTCTGTAAATAGCACTGTTTCTAGTGGTGAATGATGCATTTTTTGCCAACATTTATCTTACTCCATATGATTTGTCTCTCTTTTCTCAACAGGATGCATTTTTCAAGCTGCGGTTTGGTATGGCCTCATTGTTCACTTCAGAATCTACCCCATTATATACGCACTGCCCATTCTTCTGATTCTTCATCCACAAGTCTTTCAATCTGGTCATCGGCCTGCTCTTCAAAGCTGGAGTCATATTGAACAAAAGTCATCTCAACAATCATGTATTACGAGAATGGCTCATTTGATGCATCCTTGGTTCCTTATGAGAAGCGTACTAACGAAAGAGAGAATACTTTTTGGCTTAATTTCGGGGTCTGTGTTCTTTTTCTGTACTGCTTTTTTCTTTTGTTTATATGGGTGGGATTTTCTGCATGAGGCCCTGCTATATCATCTTACCCGTACAGATCCAAGGCACAACTTTTCTGTTTATTTTTATCACATCTACCTTCAGTATGATCGTGAGCTCATGATAGCAGAGAAGCTCATCTCATTTTTGCCTCAGTTTTTAGTTCAGCTTGTTCTTATTTCAAGTTTTGCTGAAGACCTCCCATTTTGCTTCTTTGTACAGACAGTGGCATTTGTGGCGTTTAACAAGGTTAGTCTAATCATCATCAACCACCTTTTTTGTTTTGTTTTTAACAAAACTTAAATTCTACTGAAGTTCAGCTGTTTTTCTGTGCATTTTATTCTAAATTCCAAGTAAAAATCCCATTTTAAAACTATAGCAGAACTTATGGTTGTTCAAGTGAACAAGGTTATCATCAACCACAAGGTCTAATACTCCATCTGACTGTTGACAGGTGATTACAGCACAGTACTTTGTATGGTTCTTTTGTCTGTTGCCACTGTTGCTGCCTTGGAGCAGCATAAAACTCAAATGGAAAGGCCTTTCATGTGTAATCATGTGGGTTGGAGCGCAGCTTCATTGGCTGATGTGGGGGTATTTGCTTGAGTTTAAGGGGAAGAGTGTTTTTCCTCAACTATGGATGGCCAGTATCTTCTTTCTAGCTGCAAATACTTACCTTCTTGTTTCAGTTATCCATAATCACAGGTACTCTCCCGTTTTTACTCAGCTGGGATGATACAAGGAAAAAAATCAAATGATGGAATAAAGCTAAATCATCGAAGAGTTACAGCAACTTTCATATTCTCATTCTGTACTAATGAAAGATTCACACAAAAATGTTTTTGCTTTTGCATCTGTTGGTTTTGGTAGTTCAGAACAAGTTTTTGGTTTGCACCGTCTTGTGTTTGGTATTAACAAAAATATTATTACTTAATAGAGGTTAGAGATGAACTCTTTTTTTCATTTATTCTCCCTCCAATAATAGGCATGTTTTGCTAAACCATGTTCACAGTTTTCTTATATTAGTGTCTACTTTAAGTTGTACCGTTCTTTAGTATTTATATATGTACTCCAAAACCATTGGAAGATAGGGTATGCCGGCTGGACTCATTTTGAGTAGCAGCTCAAAGTTTTGGTACCTTTGTGCTCATCCCATGCCCCAATGACACAAAGTCACTATTGTATTCTAGGCCTATTAAAATAGTAGTGGTCGACAGGATTAATTATTCCAATTTCATTTGTGTCCAAAAGGAGATTAAAATGCCACCAGTTAATAGAAGAAAGTTTATATAGCTGAGTTGCAAAACTTCTGGTGTTGACCCAAAAACAAAGCATATGCTTTGAAAAGTTGCATAACTGAAGTTTTTCGTACATATTACATAGGACGCACTAGAAGCTCCAGAATGAAGGAGAAAAGGCACATTTATTCTACATTGTAATTAAGAACCTCTCGCATTGCTTTAGGGATACATTGTATCATACTATATGAGTTATCCTATTAAAATCAATACAAGTTTCACGTTTGAGTTTCTGATAAACTCATAGATTGGTGTGAAGAAGAAGAACTAAGTCTTTTTGAGGAGAAGGGGATCCAAGATGGTGTGCATGGCATGCATAAGAAGCAGAAAGTATATTATTACTCCAATAAAACCAGCAACTAGAGCTCCTTTTACGTGGTCACAATAGTTTTGAACTTGACCACATATCGGCAGCCAACCTGCGTAAGTGTTTCCTTTCTTTCCCACATAAGCTATCGCCAAAGCTGCTGAAATGCTTGAGCTGAGCAACATGGCAAAAACCTGACCAAGTAAATAAAATTCAATTAGTAAGCTGTAAAACTTCTTTATTTTGATCACAAACTTGAAAGTTCATCAAGGGGTTAACAATCTAAACATGAATAAAAATCAGTAATTGGAGTTCTCTCTAGCTATCAAACCATCTTATAATGCAGCAGGGTGACATTTTAACCTGCTTACAGATCCAAGTTGAGGAATGAATCATTTGATTATGCATAAAGTTTGTGAGAACATATATAAGTTCTTCAATTTAGGATATTGATTAATCACAAATATTAATCACAAATAGGTTATAGCATGTTTAAGCAGTATAACATAATTTGAACTGGAAAGACAGGTGATTGCAACTTTACCAAATCCATGGCAATTACTAGACGCCAAAGCAAACTCTTTGCAGGAAGGAAAATGACCAGAAACCCGTAAACACTGACAATGGCATTTGCAATCATGAAGTACCTATAAACCAGCAACTTTAGCAATTACCAAAAAAAAAAAAATACCCAAATAATACTGCAACTAGCTAGCCATTAATAAAGTTTTAAGGCATGCTTAGAGTTCTTACTTAAAGGCGGGTGTTTGTGAGTACTTGGCCTCAAAAGAGATGGTTAAGAAGCTGGCCTTCTCATGGCTGGTAGCCATGACAATGGTTGCGGAAAGGGTAGCAGCAAACGCAGCAAGCCTCACTAGAATCAGGCCAAGCCTCTTGATCTTGGTCATGGCTAATCCACAATGGAAATCCGAAATGGTGGGATAAGATATGAGGTTGAAGTAATAAAGGAGAAGAATGAAGACAATGGTAGCGATTGGTAAGCACTAAAAACACTTTAGTGAGCAGGTATTGTTAGGAGGGAAATCTTGGAGGGTGGGATGGTGCACTTGTATTTTTGTACTACTTTGATCTTTTGTTTCTTTTTGTTAGTTGAAATTCCCCAACTGCCACCACCACCGGTTCTGTCCAGAAGTGTTTAATTTCCACTTTTTCAAGCTGTTAGATGTTGAGTAATTGAGCTATCTTATGTGTAATATTTCCTGATTTAGGTAGGGTAACCTTAAAAGTGATGTTTCCGATAATTGAACTAAACCTTCTTCAAAAGTGACACGTTATTAAGATAATTGAAATGTTAGCTCTATTGCCCACCAGAACAATTTACGTGTTAGCTAATTATGTAAATTAAGCAATCTCGTACAAGGTTATTGGTAAATTTCCATTTGTGGGAAACGACGCCGTCTACGGAGGAACAGTACAAGACTACAGGTAATTTGAAAGTCGATCAGAATCGAACGCAAACGGGTCAACGTGTGAAAAACAACAAAAAAACATTGGTGAGGGAAGGACGACACAACAATGGCGCTTCCCATTCGTCTTTCCGTACTCTCTAAAACCCCCAAAATCCCTCTTCCCAAAAACCCAGTCCTGAGTAGTCTAAACACCATTTCACCCAAAACCCACCTCAAATTCAATCCTTTCTCTGGGTATTCAACGCTCACTCTCTTCGTCTCCAGCTCCACCAGTCTTCGAAACCATTCGAGATCTCATCGTTCAAACCGTAACAGCGCAATCAGATGCCTTTTTACGGGAATCGTCGAAGAAATGGGCCAAGTCAAGCAACTTGGTATCGCCGAACACGGCGGATTCGACATGAGAATTGGCGCCCAGACGGTACTCGAGGGAGTCAACCTTGGTGACAGCATTGCCGTGAACGGGACTTGCCTCACGGTCACCCAATTCGACACCCAATTGTCTGAATTCACCGTCGGTTTAGCGCCCGAGACGCTTCGGAAGACGTCGCTGGCCGAGCTCTCGACCGGTTCGCTGGTCAATCTGGAGAGAGCGGTTCAGCCCACGAGCCGAATGGGAGGGCATTTCGTTCAGGGGCACGTGGACGGCACAGGGGAGATCATGGCTATGGACCCTGAGGGGGATTCCTTGTGGATCAAGGTAAAGGCGTCCAAGGAGATTTTGAAGTATGTGGTGCCAAAAGGGTTTATAACTGTGGATGGGACTAGTTTGACTGTGGTGGACGTGTTTGATGATGAGAGTTGTTTCAATTTCATGATGGTTTCATACACTCAACAAAAGGTGGTGATTTCTCTCAAGAAAGTAGGGCAGAAGGTGAATCTGGAGGTGGACATACTTGGCAAGTACGTGGAGAGGCTTCTCAGTAGTGGATTTCTAGACTCCATTAAATCTTCATAAGGCAAGTGGTATTCTAGAATTATGATTTTTTTTTTGTATGAGTCCATTTTTGGATGTGTTGTTGTAGTTTCCTACTTGTCTAAAATTTCAAATAAGAAGCAAAAAAAGAATGAATATTCATTTGGTTATTATTTTTGTTAATTTTTTCTAACATGGAAGAACAGAGTTGATAGAGCAGCACTTCTTGTTGAAATGATTTAGCTGATTGTTGAGAATTGTTTTAAATAGTTTTCCAAAAATTGAACAGTTTACAACAGTGATGATTTAGCAACAGGGTTTTTAAGTTGTTCTTAATTTGCTTCACACTTCAATGTGAGGGAAGTAAATTGGGACTATAAATGAAAGAAATTGTTATGTGTTAAGCTGGTTGACCCTGTCACATCCATTTTTTTTTTAGAGAAATTTCTAGGGCTGAAAATCAATGACTCTGTATCAAAGAAGTGGCTTATTTTGTGGTTATCTTGAATGAGTGCCCAGTACATTTTTTTTACGTAGGTGTAGTTCTCACTTTTTGATGTCAGCATGATGACCACTTGATGCTGAGGTCTTGGGTCAGTTTGGTAGAAGCTTCAGCTGTGTCGTGAGAATTTTTTTCTAAAGTATGAAACTGTTGTTGAATGGTAATTATAATTTTAAATATAATATTATAACATGTGTAAATTATATAATCAAATTTTATAAAATATGATAAGTTACAAAAATATATAATTTTTTAAAACAAAATAAAAAGATTCAAAATTAAATTATGAATCATGTTTTATAGGGGAATTTTTCCATTCCTCGGTTTGTTTTGAAGGACTTAGTCCAGTGTTGATTTTGAGCATTTAGATTTATTGTTTTAGAAAATGGATGGTCAAATTTAGTTGCTGAGTTTATTGAGTGTCAAAGTACCGTTATGCCCTTAGTCACCCCTTAGTAACCGGTCACCTTTTTATTTTATTCGTGTTTTCGCCCGTTTAGGCCATTCTTCTCATTTCAAAAGGAAAAGTCTCTCCAAATCCAAACAATAACTGTTTGGAAGGAAAATTCCCACCAATCTAGTCCATTCTTCTCCCTGATGAATTCGGGGTTGATTTTTTTGTTTAGAGTAGTAGGGATTTCGATTGAGCTTGGTAATTTTTTCCGGCGTGGTTTGGAGGTGTTTGATTCTACATGCGATGTTGTTTGCCGTGAGTTTGAAGGGCCGAGTGCCCACTTTTCTGATGTAAAGCATAAATCCTTGCATCTTTATGTCGAGTTCTTCGGGTAAGTTCTTATAGCACATTTACTCAATATGTTTTGGGTATTAGCTATTTAGGCAACAAATTTTGTTTGGCTTCATTTTTTTTGTAATGATGCACTCGAGTATTCAATGTCCGATCATATATAATGGTGACCACCTCATGTTTGAGAGAAATTATAATAGTAATTCCGTCAAAATACATGAAAAAAAACGTCAAAATGGAAGTCAATTCCGTCTCCATTCTTATTTTTCTCAGGTATCGTGCTCCCAAAGGTCCTCCCACGTAATACCACTCACAACTCACGTGACCATGACGTGCTGAAACACAAATTCTAATTCTTCCCACGTAATACGTGACTGCTTACTTATGTTTCTAATAATAGCATACTTTATGTAATCCTATTTTTGATAAGTGACAGTGCATTAACAACTCCACCATTTACAGGAAGATCTCACCTTACACTTACTTGATCCACTCCTCCATGCTTGTGTTTTCTATATGTATATATATGAGTGTGGGGATCGCGATGACCTCAATTCAATCTCCACCACCCTATATGTATACTTGTCTATCATCTTTTTCTCTCTAAAATGAACTCCACACCTTTCCCAATGAATAACATCGTTAACTTCCTGTCGTTTGATGACAATCATCTTGAGCAAATGCAATACATTAACCGAATTGTGCATGACAACGTCAGGCTGGCCACCGAGCGGAACGAATGGGAGAGGAGATACAATGCGTCCAACATCCAGAACACTTTCCTTAAGTCTGACCTACAGTCCATCAAGATGTTTCATTTATTCCCCAACAATCAAGCAAGCAAGCAAGTGCTGACTCTCCTAATTAATCAACCATCTAAATAATATTTTTCCATACCTAATTGAGTTAGTGATTCATTCATTCCAATATAGGAAAAAAGTTTAAAAAATCTTATAAAACAACTACAAAATATATATCAATTTTACTTACGTGGTTATTGTTGCGTCTCACTCAACATAACATATAAATCACTTGGCGGAAGCACAATGCTTACGTTACCAAAATCGTAAATATCTCCTAAATTCATATTAAGTTTACGATCAAGTCCTCAACTGTACATATTTTTAGACAGAGAATTACTTTTTTGCCCTTACTTTTTATACCCACATCACCAGCAATTTTCCAACCGGTTCACACAACCGGTCATTGCAAGTCAAAAACCAATGTGAAAAAAAGACTTACTCCTATAAAATTTGGACAATTGATAAAAAACTGGACCCCACACTGAAGGACTGAGTCATGTGAGGGACTGAAGAATTCGCCTTATATTTATATATATTTTTTATACTTCAAATATTTTTATTTTAAATAATATATGTAATAATCAAGTAAATATTTAAAATAGTTGTAGATTCTCTCGTAACTAAAATCTAAAGTTGGGTTGAGCAACATTTAACTGGGAAAAGAAAACTGAGGATGAGAAAACAAATCATAGTTGATGAAGCTTGAGGAATATTTTGCTTCAGGTTGTCTTTTTTTCCAAAAATTTTGCCAAATTGGCCCTTAAAACACCATGCGCTACAAACAATAGTAGCTTTTGAATATTTTCTTGCTATTGTCCTTCTTATGATGTCAAATTAATTTAATATTGCTGAGCAGTTACATCTCCCCTCAGTTTCACAATTTAATTGCTGTAATACATGATGGTCTGGGTTTGCCAAATAATGTTGCTGTAAGATAATAGAGACCTGGCTACACCTCCCATACGTTTCTTCTATACTAGGAAGAAGAACAAGAAACAAGGTTCTGATGGTGGTCTCACAGGTTAGTTGACATGGAAGCCCTTGATGGGGTTTGTTAGAATATTCTGGGAATAAGGTGAGAGAGGACAAGTGGCAAGTGTATAGGGTAATTGATTAGCATAAGGGGAATAGAAAATCAGTGACTGAATGAAGTAGAGTGCTTTCTTTGGGAGGTTACGCTCCTGAAGTGCCTGGGTCTATATGTTGTATTTTTCCTTCTATTTAAATGCAATAGGACCATTTTTTGTCTTTCTTCTATGTGTATCACTGTTCCTATTATAAGAACTGAATATTTTCTTGGGGACCAGATTTAGCAAAAGCTTCATTACCCCTTTGTTGGAGTACCCCTTTGTTGGAGCACCAGGTCTGAAGAGTTACAGTGTGGTCATTGTGTCTGTGTGAAGCCACCCGACGCTGTGTAAGCTTCATATGCTCTTTGAAAGTGATGATGGAGGCCGTAGAAAATATTGTATATTAAGCATTTACTCATTATCTTTCCAATAAGGAAATCAAGCTGAATTATTAGAAAGTTACCATAATTAAATTATATAGTTTTAGGCTAATTGATTTACCCTAGAATATCTGTAATTACTCTAGAATAATTGATATTAAATACTGTTGACGGTGAAATCTCGTCAACGAAATTAAGTCGGAAAACTCAAAGGTAAATGCAACGATGTTTAAATAAAAACTTAGAATGAACTCATGGAAGGATGAACACAGATGAACAATTGAGTGAAAAATGTATATTGCTTAATAGCCTCTGCATACCATCAATTTTCCAACCCCCCCCCTCTGGAGGGGAGATCATCTATTTATATTGGAGACATAATGGCTCCTTTGTACATAGTGGTCCCTCAGGACAAAATAGTACATGAGTACACTGTCAGGGTATCAGTACAGGTGGTAGTGGTGTTGGGAGAGTGGTGGTCTGCTCTAGTACGTGTCAGGGCCTGCAAAAGTGCTCTTGTCTTGGTACCATATTATGCCTCCACGACTTGTCAGGTACTGACCTCATAAGCGTGCTGAGGAAGTCCTGACCATGTACCATCCTTGTACTGTCGCTACCAGTCTGGCGTGGACACCGTACCAACCGTATTCAAACTCTCCTTGCTCCATGGTCACCACGTGGACACCCTTAAGGACGAGGCTGATATGTGAGAGGAGGCCATCACGAGGACCATGGCATTACTGTTGTGTGAGGCTTTTTTTGGGGACCGCTAGATGCTTGCCTCCTGGTGGTGTCTTGAGGTGCGCGCGGGCGCGCGGGGCGCGGGGCGCGCGGGCGTGGGGCGCGAGGGGCGCGGGCGCGAGGCGCGAGGGGCGCGCGGGCGCGAGAGGCGCGCGGGGCGCGAGGCGGCGTGCGCGGGACGCTTGGGTCATTTTGGTCAATTTGAGCAGGGTCATTTTGAGCAATAATTTGAGGGTTCAAATGGACTTAAAACATGGTTGCCTTGGACCTTCCGGAGACCTTAGGCATTAGATGTGGGTTCTTTACCGGTGTTGAATTTTGAGCATCCACACTTGCCCCCCAGTCTAGGAGAGGACCTTTAGGTGTTCTGGTAGACTATTCTCTTTAATTCTTATATCTCCATGCGAGGCCTATACTGTGGCTCAGCAATTTGCCGACTCAGCTCATAACCTTTCCATGTCTAATGCCGAGAGGGACCGTCTTGCGGTTCGGGTCTAGGAGCTTGTTGAAACCAGGTCTATGTTAGAAAGGGCCTTGGTGAAAATTTCTTCCTCATCGAAAAAGCAGAAGAGGGCAATTGCCAAGGCCACGATGTTGCGGGAATAGGTCACCAGCCTAGCAGCCGAACTCCAGGGTGCCGAACTTAGGGTCCTTAGAATGTCTCGCAAAGCTAGGCGACCCTTTGGGATCTATGTTCGGATGCGTGAGTCTATGCATGCTGGACACGAGAAGTTTAGCGAGGCCGCACCCCATGCGATCACTTGGAGGCAGGACGCGATGTCTCGCATAGAGACGATGCGCGTAGGAGGCCAGTCGTGAGCCTCGCGTTGCGAGGGTTGCTCTCTTGGATGGAATTCACAAAAGAAGAATTCCTACATTCACAGCTCTGGTGCCCTCGACATCTCTTAGCGTCAAGACAGCGAGGCCTCGCCATGGGAGGGCCTCGTGCACCTGTCCTCTCGTGACGCGTAGCTTGGCCTCTTAGCCTAGCTAGGCCATACTTCACGGCTCGTAAGGTGATGCTTTCCTTGGGACAATCTTCCGGTTTCACAAGACTTACATGTCAGAGCCTGATAATGTGACTAAGTGACCTTTAGTCTTGTATTTTAACCATGCACTAGAGATTTTTTTTTTATATTTGTCATGCTCGAGGTCCTTTGGAGGCCATGCGAAATGTGGTTCGATAGGTCTCTCTTTGGTGGACCTTGATCGTATCTATAAGGATATATTGACCCCTTGGGTTCTAGTTATCCTTTTATATGTTTTTGCGCGCGCTTATTATACCTTGCGAGAAGCGTCCTTCTCGTCATTAGGCATAGTACTATTTTTGCAAGCGTCTTCTTTGAGACCCTTTTTGCAAGCATCTTCTTTGAGACCCTTTTTGCAGGCGTCTACTTTGGAGGCCATTTTTGCAGGCGTATACTTTGGAGACCCTTTTTGCAGGCGTCTACTTTGGAGACCCTTTTTGCAGGCGTCTACTTTGGAGACCCTTTTTGCAGGCGTCTACTTTGGAGACCCTTTTTGCAGGCGTCTACCTTGGAGACCCTTTTTCAATTTTTGAGGTGATCTCCCCTCGGGTCGGGACTTTTCATGGTTAGATGGTCTTCGTTCAATCTCAAGCTTGGTTAGCGACCCCTCTAGCACGACGCCCCCTTCTATATGGAATCTTCAGACGTATTGGTAGTAGGGCAACTGAAGGTAGGTTCGCTTTCTTCCACATATAAGTTCTTATGGCCCTCTTCCACACGTATGTACTTCTGTGCTCTCTCTCGAAGTCTTCCAAATTCGAAACTTCTCTTTTGAGCATGCCACCCCACAACTTGCTCCCTGGACGAACTCCGGCTGTAATAGCCATCTTGTGCTCCGCTTTGGTTAAACCTCTCACCTTTGTAGCTTCTATACTGAACCTATGGATGTAGTCCTTCAGACTTTCATTCTCGCCTTGTTTTATGTTAGCGAGGCTGGTAGTTGGCATGACGTAATCACAGGCTGCATGGTGTTGTTGGAGAAATTCATCAGAGAATTGTTGCCATGATTTTATTGTTCCTGGCCTTAGCCTCTTGAACCACTTATACGCCACTCCTTTAAGCGTAACGACGAAGCAATGACACTTTGCCCTGTTATTGACCCCCCTTAACCTCATCAGACTATTGAAGGAGTCTAAATGATATTTAGGGTCAGTAGTACCCTCGTACGGAGTCATGCGAGGCTCTCTGAAGCCAGTGGGCATTCGCTCAACCTGAATCTCCCTTGTGAAGGGTGACTCACGGTCAAATTCTTCATCATCCATGTTCCCCCCAAGTGCAGTGGTGATCTTGCCCCGAGGGCTTCGCATTTTGGTGTCTAGTCCCCTCCTCTTTTTGCATAAGGAGTTTTGCGTGTTCTCGGGCTGATCCCTTGCCTTGGTTGTGTCCCTCGGGGGAACCGCGGGGGGTACGTCTCTTACTTCTGACCTCTCTCCATGGGGCTCTTTTCTTAGGCCAGGGGGTGCTTCTTTTGAGGGGACTTCGGCCTCGTTCCTACGACCATCATCTTTCCTCCGCCTTGGCTCCTGGGGACATTTCATTGGCCTAGGTCCCTCCTGGTACTTTGTCTGGGGGGTTTTACTGGTGGAAAGTTTGGTCCCCCCATCGTCTACGGGGACAGTGCTTTCCCCTTTTTCATACTCCTTCCCTTTACGCTTAGGGAGGGGTATGCTTGACTTCCCTTGCAGTAGGTCATTTAAAACCTCCTGCATGTTCTCTATCATGGTTTCCAGCCTTCGAGTCTTTTTACGCAACTCGTGAATCTCGTCCTTGTAGAAGCGCGTCCTTGAGCAGGAACTTACCGGGCGTACCCCGGGACCCTTGCCTGGCCAGTGCGTCGAGGGACCGGGGTCCTGGTGGCCTGAGCGTGGGGTCAACCGGGGCCGATTAAGTGGATACACTAGTGGCTCTGAATGACCTCCGTTGGGCTGGATAGCTGAGGACGATGCTTCCCTCTCCTCCCCTGGGGGAAGAGGTTCTTCCAGTCCACCTCCATGCTCGGGCATAGGGGGGTCTTTCTTGGAAGCCCTCCGCTCTACTCCGTCTCGGCGAACCTCAACCTCTTGTACTTGCCGTAGGCGTTTTGAACGTCTTAGCATCTTTCTTCGTTGGAAGTGATGGAAGAACACTGGCTTGATGCTTGTTCTTCCCACAGACGGCGCCAAACTGTTGACGGTGAAATCTCGTCAACGAAATTAAGTCGGAAAACTCAAAGGTAAATGCAACGATGTTTAAATAAAAACTTAGAATGAACTCATGGAAGGATGAACACAGATGAACAATGGAGTGAAAAATGTATATTGCTTAATAGCCTCTGCATACCATCAATTTTCCAACCCCCCCTCTGGAGGGGAGATCATCTATTTATATTGGAGACATAATGGCTCCTTTGTACATAGTGGTCCCTCAGGACAAAATAGTACATGAGTACACTGTCAGGGTATCAATACAGGTGGTAGTGGTGTTGGGAGAGTGGTGGTCTGCTCTAGTACGTGTCAGGGTCTGCAAAAGTGCTCTTGTCTTGGTACCATATTATGCCTCCACGACTTGTCAGGTACTGACCTCATAAGCGTGCTGAGGAAGTCCTGACCATGTACCATCCTTGTACTGTCGCTACCAGTCTAGCGTGGACACCGTACCAACCGTATTCAAACTCTCCTTGCTCCATGGTCACCATGTGGACACCCTTAAGGACGAGGCTGATATGTGAGAGGAGGCCATCACGAGGACCATGGCATTACTGTTGTGTGAGGCTTTTTTTGGGGACCGCTAGATGCTTGCCTCCTGATGATGTCTCGAGGTGCGCGCGGGTGCGGGGGGCGCGAGGAGCGCGGGGCGCGGGGCGCGAGGCGCGCGGGGCGTGGGGCGTGAGGCGCGCCGGGCGCGAGGCGCGCGGGGTGCGCGGGCGCGAGGCGTGGGGGGCGCGCGGGGCGCGAGGCGGCGTGCGCGCGGGGTGCGCGCGCGGGCGGCGTGCGGGTGGCGTGCGCGGGACTCTTGGGTCATTTTGGTCAATTTGAGCAGGGTCATTTTGAGCAATAATTTGAGGGTTCAAATGGACTTAAAACATGGTTGCCTTGGACCTTCCGGAGACCTTAGGCATTAGATGTGGGTTCTTTACCGGTGTTGAATTTTGAGCATCCACAAATACCACATTTGTTTATACCTATACAGTGCCTATTTAAAGGTCTTATTCTCTCAATAAAGAGTATCAAAGGCTAAATTTTCACATGGTATCAGAGATTTCCCTCTAACCTAGAAATTTCGTATCTTTATTTTTTGTTCTCTCAGCCTTCGTCTTTTTCCTTGTGGCCACTTTCAACAAAAGCTCTTCTGATGGAAGCCTCGCTTTGATGATAACACATCTAGCTGATTGGAACCCTCGCTCCTTTGCTCGTGCCTTTTCAGAAGGCCAGCCTTTCATTGCATCTCCATCTGAGCCTTTCCCATTCACTCCAGCTCAGATCACCCAACTCCATCAGTTTCTTAATACCTCCAAAATTGCTACTGCATCTGCTCCATCATCCTCTTCGCATCCAGTTACCTCCGATGCCTTCAATATGTTAAAAAATTTGTCTGGATTGTGGATTCAGGGACCTCGGATCACATGACTGGTCAGTCCCATCAGTTTACCGCATACACTTCTTGTCTAGGTACTCAAAAAATTAAGATTGCTGATGGTTCCTCTGTGGCTGGTAAAGGGTCTGTATATTTATCCCCTTTATGATGTCCTCCGTGTCCCAAAATTATCGTGTAATCTTCTCTCTGTCAGTAAAGTCACTCGAGATCAACAATGTTTTGTCCCTTTCTCACTACTGTGTTGTACTTTTCAGGATATGTCATCAGGGAAGACGATTGGGAGTGCGAAGGCATGTAGTGGGTTGTATTACATTGATTTGTTTCCTCAAGTATTGCTTATCGTAATAATGATATTATGTAGTGGCATTATAGGCTAGATCACCCTAGTTTTTCCTATTTAAAATTTCTCTTTCCTAAGTTGTTTCAAAATAAAAATTTGAGCTCCTTTAAGTGTGACATTTGTTAGTTTGCTAAACATGCACGTGTTATTTTTTGTTCTGTACCTTACAAATCAACTCAACAATTTACTCTTATTCATAGTGATATATAGGGACCATCTAGAATAACCAATACCACAAATACTAGATGGTTTATCACTTTCATTGATGACCACACATGTGTTAGCTGGGTTTTTCTTCTTAAACAAAAATCTGATGCTGCCATGACATTTAGAAACTTCGATTCTATGATAAAAAATCAATTCAATGCTAATCTTCAAGTATTGCACACAAATAATAACACTAAATATTTTAATTCCATCTTGGGTGATTATCTTCTATCCATGGCATTATCCATAAAAGTTCATGTGTAGGGACACCTCAGCAAAATGGGATTGCCGAACGCAAAAATAGATACCTGTTGGAGGTTGCTAGGTCCTTAATGTTTACCACATCTGTCCCTAAGCATCTTTAGGGTGAGGCTATCCTTACCACTGTCTACCTCTTCAATCGTTTGCCCTCTCGAGTGTTGAATTTTCACACTCCACTCTCAATCCTTCTTAAAACATATCCATATAACCATCTTGTTTATAATATCCCTTTAAAAACGTTTGATTGTACTTCTTATGTCCATGTTCTAGGTCCAAACCGATCCAAATTTGATCCACATGCTCTTAGGTGTGTTTTTTTGGGCTACTCATCTAATAAAAAGGGGTATAAATGTTATCATCCTTCCGCTCGATGTATGCATGTCTCCTTAGACGTCACATTCAATGAAGAATAATCTTTTTATCCCAACATTTCACTTCAGGGAGGGATAGTGAGTGAAGTTTCTAGTTGGGATACTTGCCTACCTAAAGCTGTCCTAGAAATTGATCGAACTATTCACATCAATCCCTCATCTCCTTCTCTATCTGACATAGGAGCATTTGAGCAACAATCTCACCCCAAAACAAAAGAACTTTTAGTTTACTCCCGGCGACCAAAGGACCATCTGGTAATACAACTAACTACTGTTCCAACATCTCATGAGTCTGACCCACAGACTGTTCCTAATGTAAGTGATCATTCTCTTAATCCCATCTTGCCTAATGATATTCCTAATGTTGAGCCTTCTAGTATGGTGGAACTAGAGTCTGAGTTACCTTTTGCCAAGAGGAAAGGATTTTGAAGTTGTATGCTACATCCAATATCCAGATGTCTGCTAGGGTAGACTAATTCCGAAATATAAAGCTTTCCTAGCATAAGTCGAGCAAGTGGTAGTTCCTAAGGACATAACTGAGACCCCCTCACAGAAGAATGGAAGAAAGCAGCCTACGAGGAAATTGGGGCACTAGAAACTAACACGACGTGGACAATAGTCAATTAACCTAGAGATAAACATGTGGTTGGATGTAAGTGGGTATTTATGGTTAAACACAAGGCTGATGGAAAGATAGCCCGATAAAAAGCGAGACTAGTTGCAAAATGATTCACCCAAACATATGGAGTGGACTACAACAAGACGTTTGCACCCGTTACCATGTTAAACATAGTCAGGGTTCTGCTATCAGTTGTTGCAAATCTCGATTGACCCCTACAACAACTAGACATCAAAAATGCCTTCCTAAGTGGACATTTGGAAGAGGAAGTTTTCATGAGAATCCCTCCAGGGTTCAAGAAAAGATATGGAAAAGAGAATGTTTGTCACGTGAAAAAATCTCTCTACGGCTTAAAACAATATCCATGGGCATGGTTTAAAAGAGTATGGGTATAAACTCACTCAATCAGAACACACCTTGTTCTTCAAACACTCACAAGAGGGTAAGGTAACTATTCTCATTGTACTCACCGGTGATGATTATGGAGAGCAAGAAAGACTTGAAGGCTTGCTAGCCCAAGAATTCGAGGTAAAAGATCTTGGACTAATGAAGTATTCTCTAGGAATGGAGTTTGCAAGAAAAAAACAAGGAATTGTTGTGTCTCAAAGGAAATATGTCCTAGATTTACTCAAGGAAACAGGAATGAGTGGTTGTAAACCTGTGTCAGCACTAGTTGAACTAAAAGGCAAGTATAAACCAACACAAGAGAAGCCAATTGACTAGGGAATGTACCAGCGGTTAGTGAGAAAATTGATCTACCTATCCCACACAAGGCCTGATATTGCATTTGATATGAGCTTGGTTAGCCAATACATGCACAATGCATTCGAAGAATACTTGGAAGTTGTGTACAAAATTTTATGCTATCTGGAGAAAACACCAGGAAATGGATTACTATTTAAAAGGAATGAGGAAAGAGGTGTTGAGGCCTTCACAGATGCAGATTGGACAGAGTCAGTTGAAGATAGAAAATCAACAACTGGATAATGTACTAAAGTATGGGGGAACTTCGTTACTTGGAGGTGTAGGAAATCAAGCTGAATATTTTGGGGGAACTTTCTAATAATTCAGCTTGATTTCCTAGAATATTTTGTATTAAATACCAGATTTGTTTATTACCTATTTAAATACCTTATTCTCTATCAATAAAGAGTATCAAAGGCTAATTTTCCATAAGCTGTTCAACATAAAGTGAAAGGTTTTTTCCCAAGCTGAGCAGTATTGCTATGACCAAGGATTGTTTGGAAACCATTGGCTCACATGGCAAGGCGGCCTCTACCCGACATCATGGTCAAGCGAGCACTAGCCCACATGATCATTCAGCCATTACCCCACTTGGCGAGGCAACCACTATCGCACCGATTTCACTTCCTTTTCTTGGGTGTATACGATCAGCAGCTTGTCTTCGACTCAATCCATATGTTCTTTGACTGCAATCACCAAACTGCTGTGAGATATTAAGTCTAGCACAACACCCAAACCCAAGCCTAAGCCTGCCTCAATACTAACAGTGACCACTACTTCTGCTCAGTCGATTCCTTCACACTCTCTGCAGGATAACAATAATTAGGTGATCATGATGAGATCCTAGTTAAGTGGAAACTCCACTTGCAATTTTCAAAGGGGTGATAAAAATATAGTTTGAAGCATCCTCCTACTGCCAGATATCCTTAGCTCACCATCTTAACGAGAAGCTTGGATTTTTTAGGTTTAGATTCATAAACAAACTAGCCCATAGGATAATCAACTCGACATTTTGCATTATTTGGATATAAAGAATCAGTCTAGATATGATATATTGGTCATGCCATTGTGGCAAGTGAAATCTATTTTGGTTTGAATAAATAAATACAACTAAATTGATTAGGAGATGTGATTCTCATTAAGCAGCAAGACCTATTAGTCTATGAGGCCTCTTGGGAAAATTTTGTCAAAGATGGATAATTTCCTTAGTTCTGCCTTAAGGACATGGTGAAAGTTTGGGAAGCGGCTATTGATTGAGCTGCATCTTTCATATGTTTCACCTATTCTAAGAACAGGAAACTATATGTTATTGAGGAGAGGTGGCAAGTGTATGGGGTAGTTTGTTAGCATAGGGAATGGGGACAACTGGGTATATAGTCAGTGTGTGGGCTAAGGATGAGCGGGGGGCATAGAAAGTGATTGAATGGAAATGTAGGTAGCGTAATGCTCTTTGGGGAGATTTTAGGCCCTCGATTTGCCTGGGTTTATTCGTCCTTATATTTTCCTTCCAATTTTAATGCAATAGGACCATTTTTTGGTTTTTCTTCTTCTCTCTATTTGTTTCTGTGTTTCTTTGTTCCTATCATAAGAAATGGATATTTTCTTTTCGGACAAGATGTAGCAAAAGTGTTAGCCCAGCCCAAATATCAGGCCCAATAGCCTTGGACTCGGGAGTGATCCATGAGAAGATTAAGGGCTGGATAGATGTTGCTGCCCAAAAAGAAGTTCCAACTGTCTCACCTGAGAACGAAGATGGTAACGAGGAAGACAAGAAGCACCAAAACGAAGATGTCGAGAGCGTGCGTGCACGTACGGCCGAAATGGCTCCAAGAGTTTGTTAGAATGGAGCGTGGCTGATTGTTGGTGTAAATTGCTACTTTCTGTTATTTTTAATTTTCCTAAATTGCTGATATAAATTGAACAATTGTAATCGGTTGGTTTTGTTGTTGAATGAAATAGCAAGAAATTGCTTTGGGAGATTGGCCTTGTCTCGAAGAAGGCATTTTCTAACACTGGTGCTTTCATTGTATCTTCATCTCCAACATGAAGAACGAAGAACTCGCCGCCATGATTCAAGCTTTGGAAACCAGTTTCCAGAAACATTCAGATGTGCAATTCGCTCGATTCAATGCCAAATTGGAAGAGCAGGTGGCTCATTTGGATGGTCGTATGGACCAGCTGCAATCTCCTTCGCCGAAGCCATAAGTGGTTAACGAGAGTTTGAGTAGTGGTTTGGATTCACTGACTGTGCATCGACCGGAAGAGGCTATTGACTCTCGAGATGTGAATTCAATTCTCAAAATTATGAGAGTGAAGGTCCATCGGTTTGATGGAACGAATGTAGAAGATTGGATTTACAAGATCAACAAGTTCTTTGACTTGCATGGGGTCTCACACAATATCAGATTATCTATGGTACCATTTCATCTTGATAGAGCTCCCTCAACTTGGTTTCAATGGATGGAAAAAGGAGGAGGGTTCTCAAATTGTGAGTCCTTTCTTCGAGCATTACGGTTACGTTTCGGAGTCTCGATTTATGATGGCCCATTGGGAAGAATTGCTAAGCTTACTTAGACGAGGCGGGTGTCGACTTTTAGAGCAGAATTTGAAGATCTAATGACTCAGATTTCAGGTGTGTCGGAACATTTCTTCCTCAATTATTTTGTGTGGGGCTTGAAAAATGAGATTCGCTAGGAATTGTTAATGTCTAAACCAGTTGATTTGGCTGATGCCATGGCTAAGGCTCAATTATTTGAAGATCACAATGACGATTTCTTGGTTCGTGCGCATAACGAGGGCGTGCGTTCTGCCTGGTCGCCGAGATATTCGAATTCAACAGCTACAACAACTCATCATGGGGCAGGTTCAGCTTCCATCGGATCCAACTCCAATGTAACAGTAGCCTCAAAGTTTCAAAAAAACAGCAGCTCTTCTTTACCAGTTAAGCGAATGTCCCCTGTGGAGATCAAAGAAAAACATGAGAAGGGGTTGTGTTTCACTTATGATGAGAAGTATACTCTTGGGCATAAATGCAAGAATCGAGTTCTTGTCCTCTATACTCAAGAGGATGAGGAAGGAGACGATGGTGACCCTGAGGAGGAAGCACCGATTCAGGATTTAGATGATGGGTTAGCAGACGAGGTAAGCTTGAATTCCTTGTCCAATTCTACTAATCCAAGAATTTTTTGAATTGTAGCTAAACACGGATTCGAATCCTTGGAGGTTTTAATTGACACTGGCAGTAACAATAATTTCATTCAAGAGGCCTTAGCAACTCGATTGGGCTTAGTTTGTGAAGAAACCAAACGGTTCAAAGTCTACATGGGTAATGGGAATTCTCTTTGGTGTTCACAGGTGTGTAAAGGAGTGGAGTTAGTTTTACAGGGACATAAATTTGTGGTAGATTTATATGTCTTACCTATTTGGGGTCTTGATGTGGTTCTGGGTATGCAATGGCTTAAAACCTTGGGCCCTTGCATCCATGATCATAAAGCACTAACAATGGAGTTTCAGTGGCAGGGTAATGTTGTTAAATTGGCAGGTTCTTCAAAGGCACCAACTCACCAGTTATCTTTTACTCAACTTCACTCTATGCTTAGAGCGGGAGATATTAGAGATGTATTTATGCTGGCAACAGTTTCAAAAGAAGAGGCCAAAGTGCGTTCGGAAGTATTTGAACTAGAGGCAGCCTTTCCTGTGGAAGGGCAAGGGATTCTTACAGAGTTTCAGGATGTGTTTGAGGAACCAAAATAACTACCACCCCATCGGGAGACAGACCACAAGATATTCTTGCAACCGGGATCTCAACCAGTTAATGTGAGACCATATTGCTACCCTTAGTTTCAGAAGGATATCATTGAGCACTAGTCCAAGAGATGGAGCATTGTGGTTTTGTTCAAACAAGTACCAACCCCTATTCATCACCGGTGTTGTTGGTTAAAAAGAAGGATGGCTCGTGGCATTTTTGTGTGGACTATCGTGCTTTAAACAACATCACCATCAAAGTTTGCTTTCCCATTCCCACTATCGATGAGCTACTAGACGAGTTGGGTGGAGCAACAATATTTTTGAAGTTAGACCTTCAGGTAGGCTATCATCAAGTCCGAATGCATCCCCGAGACATTCATAAAACAACCTTCCGCACTCATGAAGGCCATTACGAATTTCTGGTCATGCCATTTGGTCTTACCAATGCACCGTCTACATTCCAAGCTACTATGAATCGGGTATTCAAACCACTTCATTGCATCTATGTCATTGTTTTCTTCGATGATATTCTCATATACAGCAGGTCATTAGGGGAGCATGCTCACCACTTGCGATTAGTATTACAGCTGCTACGGGATCACTATTTTTATGCCAAGGGAAGCAAATGTAAATTCTTTCAGCCAACTATTGAGTACTTGGGGCACCTAGTTTCTGCTCAAGGGGTTCGGGCAGACCCTTCCAAGATTGTTGCAATGGTTGAATGGCCTCAACCTCGTAACTTAAAGCAATTAAGAGGATTCTTGGGATTAACAGGTTATTATCGCCGTTTTGTGGCTCACTATGCCTCTATTGCAGCCCCCCTCACGGAGTTATTGAAGAAGGATAATTTTAATTGGACGGAACAAGCTCTTGCAGCCTTTGATCACCTCAAAAGAGCAATGACGGAGGCCCCAGTTTTGAGTCTTCCAGAATTCTCTAAGCTTTTCATCATCGAGTCTGATGCTTCCAATGTCGGAATAGGTGCGGTTTTGATGCAAAAAAGCCATCCTATAGCATTTTTCAGCAAGAAATTGGGGCCAAAATTCGTGGGCACTTCAGCTTATCTCAGAGAATTAAGGGCCATAGTCAAAGCTGTCACCAAATGGCACCAATATCTGTTGGGACGCCACTTTTTTATTCGCACTAATCACAAGAGTTTGAAAGAATTACTTACCCAAGTCATTCAAACTCCCGAACAGCAACAATTTCTCCGAAAGCTCATCGGGTTCCACTTCTCCATCGAATATAAGGCAGGAAAAACTAATTCAGCAGTCGATGCTCTGTCTAGACAACATGACGGCTCGTTCTCCTTACTGACTGCTGCAATTACATTAGCTTGTTTTGATTTTTTGGAGGAATTGCGAAGGGAAAATACTACCTGCCTAGAGTTACGTGACTTACATGATCAGTTAGCTAATGGCACCATGTCAAATTCCGATTACTCAGTCCGGGATGGGCTATTATATTACAAACAACGACTCCGCGTGAGTACCCACTCTAATCTAAAGCAAAAAATTATGAAGGAATTCCATGCCTCTCCAGTTGGTAGACATGCTGGTCCGGAACGTACATTCTTAAGGTTGAGCGCCATTTTTTTTGGCCAGGTATGAAGACGGAAGTGCGAAAAATTGTACAATCATGTGTGATATGTCAGACAGTTAAATACTCACCCGCTGCCCCCTATGGATGGTTACAACCACTTGAATTGCCAGAACATGTTTGGGAGGATCTTGCCATGGATTTTATCGTGGGTTTGCCTAACTCATTGGGGATCACAAATATCTTGGTGGTAGTGGATCGCTTCACCAAATATGCCCATTTCAGAGCTCTTCCAAGTTATTATTCAGCTACCAAGGTCACTGAACTTTTTTCTCATATGGTCATAAGACTACATGGCATGCCCCGCTCTATTGTGTCAGATCGTGATCCGGTTTTCACTAGTGCTTTTTGGATAAAATTATTTGAGTTGATGGGGACTTCCTTGTAAATGAGCTCTTCTTACCACCCTCAGACAGATGGTTAGACGAAGGTGACTAATCGTTATCTAGAACAATACCTTCGGGCTTTCACCGCAGACAACCCCAAACAATGGAGTAAGTTTCTTTCTTGGGCTGAATACCACTATAATACTAGCCATCACTCTGCTATAGGTATGACCCCTTTTCAAGCTGTGTATGGACGAACTCCTCCATCTATACCTGCTTACACGCAGGGTACTACAACCATTCAAGCTGTTGAAGAAGACCTGCTGTCACGAGATGCTATCCTTCAGCAACTGAAGAAAAACCCGCTCCAAGCTCAACATAGAATGACTCAACAAGCTAACAAGAAGCGTCGAGATATTGAGTTTAAACCAGGAGATTTGGTACTGGTTAAATTGCAACCTTATCAGCAAGCAACAGTGGCTCACCGTCTCAATTCTAAGCTCTGCAGAAGGTACTTTGGCCCATTTCCAGTTAAGGCTCGAGTAGGTTCTGTTGCTTGCACCCTTGAATTACCAGCAAGTAGTCGCATTCATCCCACCTTCCATGTCTCCGTACTTAAACCAATCTATGGTAACACACCACCTGCTTGTTATCCACTTCCCGATCTCTCCATCAACAACAAGCCTATCATGGCACCGCAAGCTATCTTAGCCACTCGCCTCAGTCAAAACAAACCACAAGTGCTGGTGTAGTGGTCTCTGAGTGCTCCGGAAGACGCAACTTGGGAAGATTTTGCTGAATTCTGTCAACTATACGACCTTACCAACCTTGAGGACAAGGTCGTTTCGGAGGAGGGGTGTAGTGTTAGCCTAGCCCAAATATCAGGCCCAATAGCCTTGGACTCGGGAGTGATCCATGAGAAGATTAAGGGCTGGATAGATGTTGCTGCCCAAAAAGAAGTTCCAACTGTCTCACTTGAGAATGAAGACGGTAACGAGGAAGACAAGAAGCACCAAAATGAAGATGGCGAGAGCGTACGTGTGCGTGGATCTCGTATGCGCGTACGGCCGAAATGGCTCCAAGAGTTTGTTAGAATGGAGCGTGGCCAATTGTTGGTGTAAATTGCTACCTTCTGTTATTTTTAATTTTTCTAAATTGCTGATATAAATTGAACAATTGTAATCAGTTAGTTTTGTTGTTGAATGAAATAGCAAGAAATTGCTTTGGGAGATTAGCCTTGTCTCGAAGAAGGCATTTTCTAACAAAAAGTTTCATATCACCTTTGTTGAATTCCAATCTTTCATATGTGTCAATCTATACTAACTGGAGGAATATTGTCTGTATCACATAGACTTCTCCACCACTTGACAAATGAGTAAAAATTGGTGGGACTAAATGTTCTTTTGGAAACTAAGTTGACTCGGATGCTCTCTGTCATGTCTGAGAGACTTAAGTGTGAATATCCTTTGGATGAAATATAAGGTGGAATGATAAGGAAAACTTGGGTTTGCTTCCGCTGTAGGATGTTTGAATGGCTTTTTAAGCTATGTGATTTTCTTTCTTGTTCATGTGATTTCTTCTCTCTAGTTATCTTATATGTTTTCTATTGTGTATCGCATCATATTGACTTGCTTTTGTACGTTTAAAACATATAGTAATAGTAATAGTAATAGTAATCAAATGAAAACCTCGTTCCTCTATTCCTCGCATAGACTAATTATTGTCTTTCAAAACTAGTCAAATTAAAATAAATGGAGTCATTATCATGATTTCCTTTTTTTTAACTTTTTTTTTTCCATTTAAACTTCCGAAAGTTACTTTTTAAGGCAACATATTCTTTAATAATTAATTAAAGACATATTTCCTGCTCTTAATGTATATTTCAGTATGACTTTGAACTCTTGTTTAATCTGGATCTGACTATTCTTGTTTAATGTCAGTTGAATTCTAAACCCTTATTTAAAGGATTTAAGATAGAGTTTGGTTTAATAGAATGGAATTAGTGACACGTTTATTAAACTACAATCAGAATCAAAGAAATTATTGGAGAAATGAATAAGAATAAAATATAAAACAATTAGAATTACTTTTTGCATTATATTTTTAATTAATTAAATTGATTGGAAATGGATTTAGAAATGTACTTAGAATGCTTTTAATTGACCATTTTTTTAATATATCATCAAAATGTACGTAACTTTTATACTATACTTCACTACACTAGACATTAATTTTTTTTTATATCATTTAAATATTTTATTTTATATGCTATGAATATTTTTAGGATTTATAGCATTTTGTATTTTGTATTTTGTCTTATTACCTATTTGAACCCTATGTCTTGACAAATTATTTTTTTAGACTCAGTGTTTTGTAAAGAGATTCAAATTGATCTCTAAATTTGATTTTGATTAAAGTTTTTAAACTAAAATGATAAATAATTCACCAAATCAGGATAAAAGCACAATCACTCTGTCTAACAATTATGTTGTTATATTTAATTTTAAATATCACGATTAAAGAGATACTATTAAAAAAAATTACAGAATGAATATTGTTAAACCATGATTTACTATGTATTTTCTCTAATTTCTTTGTATTACAAGTGTCATGTATTACTCTTCTACGTGTCCTGCATCGCTGAGTATCAACTATGTATTTGTATTATTCCTCTTTTTAACTTAAGGAATACAACAAATATTTTCATTTCCTTCAATACTATACACATGGTATCACTACTAGAGCTTTAACAGTCCACAAAAATGGTGACACCACCACCGTGTACGATGCGATCGACCCACCTCAGACCACAATACCCCTCCTACCCCTATTATTATGCCTGCTACTATATCGACTCGCCCCAATAACTCAACCCCTCCCTTTTCTTCCTCTATTATTCCTGTCCCTTTCTCTTCCACTTCTTTTGCTCCTAGCTTTACCTCTGTCAACCAGCCTCTTGTAGTGAAACTTGATAATCAAATTTTTTTGGTCTGGAAGAATTAGATCTTGAACATTGTTATTGCCAATGGCTTGGAAGATTTCCTTGATGGTACCCATCTGTGTCCAGATCGGTGGTTTGCCAATTTATCTTCAGAACCTACTTAACCCTGACTATCATTATAACGTCTCAAATTTGCTAATAAGGCTTAGTGCCTTGATTATTGTGTCAGGAGGGCATAATTTGATGTTTATGTGTTAGTATGACTTAATTGTGATTATATATGTGAATTTTATGAGTTATATTATGATATGATTGGTCATGCATGTTTAAGTGTACTAAATGTGCTTATAGGCCCATTTTTGTTAAAAATGACATTTTTTTAAATTTTGACCCACAGAGGGTATATCTGTAATTATATGTGCTTTTTGAGTGGGACCATATTATTAGGTGGATGTATTTGAGATGGGTGACATGAGGCGATCCTAGTGAGTAATTTGGCGGAAAAGTCACGTCGATGATTAATACCCAACTCGAGGTGACCCTAGGGGGATTTTAGTAATTTGGTGAATTACAGAGGGTTTTGGAGTATGAGTTATAATTGAAGGAAAATATTGGTGTTTGGAAATATTAGTGAGATTAATTGGAAATCTTAAGTGGAATTTGAGGTTTAGCGGGAAAGTGGTGTCAAATGACCATTTTGCCCTTGGGGTATTAAAGAATTAAGGTAAAGGCTAGGGGTGTTTTAGAATTTTCCCTAGCCTTGTAACAATTTAGTTACTTAGAAGCTTTCATAAGGGAATTATATAAACACATTCTCTCTCTCTCTCTCTCTCTCTCTCTCTCTCTCTCTCTCTCTCTCTTTTTCTCTTAAAAAACTTGGGTGAGTCCTTGAAATTTTGAGAGATTGGCTTGGTAATTGAAGGAGGTTGGAGCTAGGAATTTGGGTTAGGTGTAGCTTGGGATCGTGATTACACAGCTGAGGAGTACCGCAAGGCTTGGGAAGGAAAGGATCGTGCTTGTTGTCGCTTCACCCTATTGTTGAGGACTTGAGGTAAGAAAACTGACACTTGCACCGAGTGTAGGGCGTGCGCCCCAATTATAGGGCACAAGAATGGTCATTTCATGAATCCTTTTATAGTGGAATGCCTGCTTTGTTTGAATCTATGTTGTTATACTTGTTTGTATTGATCGCTCATTCGGGAGGCCGTTATCGGCATTACATGCGTAATGTATGCCGTAGTGGCAGGGCCATAACGCGGATGCGATATTCGCCATAGTGGCGGGGGCATTGTGAAGATGTAACATCCATCTACTCAGCATGAGTGGTATATTGTTTGGAAAATCTATGTGACATGTTCTGCTTATAGAGTATGCAATACATGTTAATGTTTATTTGAATATCTGTATGATATGCTTGAGGTTCTCTTGCTGGGTCTTAGCTCACGAGTGCTTCATGGTGCAGGTAAGGGAAAATGAAAGTTGGACCAGCCATGAGTTGGAGAGTTGTAGGGGCGTCATGTACGTAATCATCCTGCTCGGCCGCCACGGTCGAGATATTTTGAGGAACAAGAGTCATTAGTTAAAAATTTGCCGCTTAGGTCGGCTAAGTCTGTAATTTTGATAAATTTGTACTTTGTTAGAAACTTTTGGGATCCCCTGTAATTATTCAAACCTTTTAATGAAAAGTTCAACTTTTTGACCTAAACCTTTTAACACCAAATTTTCATTTAACCTTAATTACACTTTTAAGTCCAAATGCTTGCTTAATGAGTTAAGCACTATATTTTTAACACACTGTGTAATGATCCTGACTATTTATGGCATTACAACTTTGTATCAGAGATGCTAAGGTTTATTAGTTCGTAAAGATTGGTAAGGCATGCACACTCGTTACTAAAGATAAGCTTGACTAAGGATTTGGTAACTAATTGAATGATTATATGCTTAATTGTTTAAATGAAATATATATATATGCCTTATCTGCATGCTTGATTAGGGAGCATGAGCTATACTGATAGGGTTTGGCCCTTGACTGCTAGGTGAATATGAGAATGTATGCTTGTTAATGTTGTTGATGCATGTGGGGTGTCAAGTAGCATGATGTTTGTGAGTGTTGCTTATTGGCTCGGTTGTTAACCGTGGGGGTAGTTGTGAAATATGTTATCATTGCCTGATGAGCCGAGTCATTGATTGCATATATACTTGGAGAGTTATGCCTCTAAGACGATCAAACAGACAAGTCGGCGCTGAAATCTGGGCTAAAGATGATAACCAGGGTGAGAACCCTCCCCCAGCTCCTGAGAATTGGCAGCAGATGTTTGCTGAAATGCAAGCCAGACTGCAGAGACATGAGTAAGAGATCTGGCTTCTGAGACAACAATAAGTTCCATCAGGGAACGTTGCACCGCCACCTGCGGGGGTACAAGTTCTGGGACAGCCAGAAGTATTGAACATATGGGAGCCTCTTTATTAGCGGTTTAAGAAACAACACCCTCCGACCTTTGAGGGAGGGCTAGACCCACTGCGAGCTGAGCAGTGGATGAGTACGACCATCTCCATCCTGGAATTTATGAAGGTAGTAGGTAATGAGAGGGTGTCCTATGCCACGTACATGTTTGGGGAGGATGCCCATATCTGGTGGGAGGATATATTTCAGACCCAAAACGTTGCTGCATTGAGTTGGGATGAGTTTCGGGATTTATTCAACGAGAAATATTACAACGACACAGTTCAAACTGCGAGGGCAGATGAGTTTACTAGATTGGTTCAGGGCAACATAACTATGATTGAGTATGCCCTGAAGTTTGATAGGTTGGCCAAGTTTTTTTCTGACTTGTGCCAACCGATGCTATCAGGAGAGACAAGTTTGTTCGGAGTATAATCCCCATGATAGCACGGGATATTAGGATCACCTCAGTGCCTGGAGTTACTACATATGCTCAGGTAGTTGAGAATGCCCTTACTGCCGAGGGCACAAAGGATAGGATTTGGTGTGAGAGGGTCACGAGACGTGATGCCAGGAGGATGGTGGGAAAAGGCCCTAGTGACTAAAAGAGGAAGACCTTTGACACTTCTACTACTCCTAGTCTTGACAGGAGGGGTCGGGGTACTCAAGGTGGCCGCCAGGGTGGCAATGAGGCCTGGAGGAGTTATCTAGTATGTGCCAGGTGCATGAGATGCCATGTGGGAGAATGCATTGCTAAGGCATACTTCCTTTGCTGAGTAGCGGGACATTTTCAAGGGGATTGCCCGCAACTGAAGAGAGAGGAACAAAAGAAAGGAGATAGTTTAACGCCAGCCTGAGTATTCACGTTGACCCAGTCACAGGCTGAGGCTAGTCCCTCGATAGTGGCAAGGTAGATTTCTAGTGCTGGCTCTACTTACACTATATTGATTGATTATGGTGCTGCACATTCGTTTGTTTCTAGTAGAACGGTTGATAGACTGTGTAGGCCTTGTGATTTTTATGCTGTGGGGTTTGGGACCTTATTGCCTACTGGGGAGCTAGTAGTTTCTAGGAGATGGATTAGATCCTTGCCAGTAGAGGTGGATAGTAGAGAGTTGTCAGTAGACCTGATTGAGCTAGCTATGGACGATTTTGGCATGATTCTGGGCATGGATTGGTTAGCCAAGTATGGGGCAACCATAGATTTTAAAATGAGAATGGTGATCTTTGAGCCCGAGGGGGAGGAACTGTTTGTGTTTGTGGACGCTATGAATAGGCCTCGTGTTCCTATGATCTCAGCACTGAAGGCTAGAGACCTATTGCAAGGAGGTTGTATAGGATTCCTAGCGAGCATAATGGATACCACCAGGGATGTGCCAGTTTGGCCAGCAGAGACCAGATTGGTTTGTGAGATTTTGGATGTATTCCCAAAGGACCTACCAAGGTTACTGCCGCAACAAGAGATTGAGTTTGTTATAGAGTTGGCACTGGGGACAAAACTAGTATTCAGAGCATCGTACAGAATGGCTCCGAAGGTACAATTACAAGAGTTACTGGATTTGGGATTCATTAGACCCAACTTCTCACCATGGGGTGCGACAGTGTTGTTTGTTAAGAAGAAAGATGGGACATTGAGGATGTGTATCGATTACAGGGAGTTGAACAAGTTGACTATGAAGAACAAGTACCCGCTGCCAAGGATTGATGACCTGTTTGACTAGTTGTAGGGTAGGATAATATTCTCAAAGATCGATCTTCGATCTGGTTATAACCAGTTGAGGATCAAAGATGAGGATATTCCGAAGACGACCTTTCGCACAATATATAAACATTATGAGATTTCGGTCATGTTGTTTGGATTGACCAATGCACCGAAAACTTTTATGGATTTTATGAATAGGGTGTTCAAGGACTACCTCGACAAGTTTCTGATTATCTTCATTGATGATATCCTAGTCTACTCTCAGATAGAGGCAGAACATGAGCAACATCTCCGATTGGTACTTCAGAGGTTAAGGGAGCACAGGTTGTATGCCAAGTTCAAGAAGTGTGAATTTTGGTTACCTCAGGTGACCTTCCTCGGTCACATTGTTAGCAAAGATGGAATTAAGGTTGATCCAACTAAGATTGAGGCAATGAGAGATTGGCCTAGGCCCAGAAGTGCCCCAGAGATCAGGAGTTTCCTTGGATTGGCAGGATCCTATCGACGGTTTGTAGAATGGTTCTCAAGGATTGCTACACCACTGAGTTGACACACAAAAATCATAAGTTTGTATGGTCAGAAAGTTGTGCAAAAAAATTCTAGGATTTGAAGCGACGGTTGATTACAACTCCAGTATTGAGTCTTCCATCAGATCAGGAGAAGTTTGTGGTTTACTGTGATGCTTCATGGCAAGGGTTAGGCTATGTTCTTATGCAGGCAGAGAAGGTGATTGCTTATGAATCACGGTAGTTGAAAGAATATTAATAGAGGTACCCTACACATGATCTGGAGTTAGCAATAGTGGTCCTTGCATTGAAGGTATGGCGACACTACCTTAATTGGGAGAGGTGTGAGATATACACTGACCACAAGAGCTTAAAATATTTCTTTACCCAAAAGGATTTAAACATGAGACAGAGGCGTTGGCTGGAGTTGGTGAAAGATTATGATTGTGAGATTCTTTACTACCCAGGGAAAGCCAACGTGTTGGCAGATGCCTTGAGTCGGAGAGGACCGGGACAGTTATTCAGTTTGAAGCAGATATTGAAGGAGTTGGCATAAGATATGACTAGAGCAGGGGTAGAGTTGGTGGTGGGTCAGTTAGCTAACATCACCTTCCAGTCTACTCTCTTGGAGAGGATAAAGGAGGGGTCAGTTGAATGATCCCCAGTTGATGAGGCACAGAGGGGACATCCTAGCTGGAATGGCTAAGGACTATACTGTTTCAGAGATGGGTTTGCTGAGGTACAAGGAGCAGATTTGTTATCTGATGGACAATGCTATCAGACTAGAGATTCTTCACACTATACCATATTCTTTGCATCCAGGCACCAGGAAGATGTACCAGGATCTAAAAACCTTATATTAGTGGCCTGAGATGAAGAAAGATGTGACTGAATATGTGGCTAAGTGTCTGACATGTCAGCAAGTCAAGGCTGAACACTAGAGACCAGCAGAGTTACTATAGCCTTTGGGTATTCCTGAATGGAAATGGAAGGGCGTCACTATGGACTTCGTAGTTGGGTTATTCAGGACAATGGGTTAGCATGATTTAGTGTGGGTGATTGTGGATCGGTATACCAAATCAGCCCATTTCTTGTTAGTAAGGACAAACTTTATAGTGGATTAGTATGCTGATCATTATGTGAAAGATATAGTACGTCTCCATAGGGCTCCAAGGTCTATCATGTTTGATCGGGACCCTATCTTCTCTTCCAAGTTTTGGGAAAGTTTGCAGAATGCTATGGGTACACAGTTGAAATTCAGCACCACTTAGCATCCTTAGACAGATGATCAACTGTTGTGATAATTTTGAACAGTAAGTAAAGTATCTTTCCCACGAGGATTGTTCCTAATTACTAAAACTTAATCTTTGATTCTAATTGATTAACAATTAATAAACTATGAATTTATAAAACTAAAGCACTAAAACAATAAAATAGAACAATGGAAAACTCAAAATTAAATATTAACTCAATGGATTAAGAATTAGGGTTGTTAACTTCATCAACTATCCGCCTATGATTTTCTAACGAGAATTTATGAATTCCTATCTCTAGTGTGATAACAAATTGCAATTATAAATTATATTCTTACTAGGACTTATAATTCTCAACAATAAGCAATCTCCTACATCTCTGTGGTAAGCTAACACATTGCAGGCATTAAACACATAATCCCTAGTCTACATAGATCATACAGGTACTCTCATCCAATATTAATCTACGATTAATTGACTATAGCATATTTATCCTTCACTTCTCAGATTTTAGGTCAAAATCATATAAATCATGCAATTAGTGACCACTTAATCATAAGAATTAAGCACAAAACAAATAATTCACAATATTGATAGGAAAATCATAAAAACATCATTAGATAATCATAAGGTTTCAAGAGAATCCATTAACACCCTAAATAAGAAATTAGTTCATGCTGAACATAGTAAAATCCATAAACCAAATATCAACATCACTACTATAGACAATAAAAGTAAACAATGAAATAGAATGATAGACTAGTTGATCTCCAAGCCTTTGCCTCCTCAGTGTGTTATTGAGTCTCCTCCTTAGGGTTCTTCCTTTAGAAATCTTCATAAGGATGATTAGATACTTTGTGCTTTGGATGTGAAATTCAACTTTTGCCCCTGCGTAAAATTCTCTATTCTGCAAGTTGACCACTCTGACGTCGCGATTCTATAATGAAGTGCCACAGCCCATGTCCAAAAATTGAAGTACGTCTCGTCTCTGACTCTTCAAGCGCCGCGACTCTCAAAGGTAGCGCCGCGGCCCTAGATTTCTCGATGATTCGGCCTCTTTGTCTAATCGCAGCAACGCGACTTTATGTCCAAGCACTGCGGTTCAAATGTCTCTTTTTGAAGCCAAACATGGTCATTTATCAATTGCTTCCCATAAATATGAAATATTATCAAACACAGGCAACAAAATGTCATACTGCACAAAAATAACTAAATAAACTCAAAAATTCCATAAAATAACCCTTTAAAATACTATAAAAACTACTCTATCAAACTCCCCCAAACTTTACTTTTACTCATCCTCGAGCAAGACCTATTGACACTTTCTAAAAAAAAGCTAATTACAGACATGAATCAAGTTTACCTAACAAGCTTCCACCTCATGAAAATCACACAATACAAACTCGGAATTTTCAACTACATTTCATCCATAATTTCAGTAAAATCAATTCAATAATCAACTTTAATCTTTGCTGCCCAAATCAGCCTTAACCAATAAATAACACACAATCACAATACCATATACATGTCAAATCTTCCAAATCATTCCATCAAAACCAAGTATTTCATATGCTTGCATAATTCATCATTCTCCCCTAATATGATAACACATGCTCAAAAATTAATAGGACTTTCATGGCTTATAATTGAACGACTAAGGTAAAGGTTGATGAAAAAGCCATTTAGGCTGAAATATACAATAAGCATACAAACAAAAAAAACCAGTCTTCCTCAACTTGAAACTCACAAACGATCCCTAAATTTCCCAAAATTTCATAGTTTGAGATAATTCATACTGCTGATTTTTTTTCTCTTTAATGATACTACACTCCCCCAAACTTATTTCCTTGTACATTTTCAATTTGGAGTGTAGTTCATTTTCAATTTATATATATATATATATTCTCTCTCAATTTTCCTCCTATTAATGACACAAATTTCAAAATATAAACTTCATTACAAACACAATCACTTTTCATATGCTCATGGTTTACATCAAAGGGAAAGGTAAATAACAACGTTTCAATCAGGCTCAAAATAAGTGGCAACAACAGAAAGATTCACATTAAGCTCAAAATTTGGGTAACTAGATATTTGATATATTAAGGTTGGCCTGAAAGGCTCAATCATTCCAAATAATTGTCTAAATCATCTTCCTAAGCATGTATCATTCCAATTTTAGCTCAATCAACAAACTATGAAAGTTCTAGAATATTTTCAAATTTTGATCAACAAATCCACAAACCCATTTAACATGCACATATTAAAGGATTGTAAGAAATTTATTAATTAAGGCTTTCATGACAATTAAAACTCAAATCAAAGCAAATAGCTAAATTAATTTCCCCAAGCATAGAGATTCACATAGTTTGTCAAAAAAAAGAAAATCACTCACATCACATGGTTATAAGTATCATCGGCTTCAAAACAACTTGATTCATCATTATAAAAATTAAAAGCAAAATTATAAACACTAAAAACAACTAAAGAAAAACAAAAAAAACTAAAACAAAACAAAGTAATCCCTTCCCCAAACTTAAATAACTCATTGCCCCCAATGTGTTAAACAAATAAAAGGAAAAGAAAGCATATGTATATTGGCACATGAGGATTAATTGGTCCACCAATTGCCAACATTAGATCCTCATCCATGGCAACCGCTACATTTTCCTCTACATCCTCTAGTTCCTCTTGTTGAACAACCTCGGCAAGCCGACGATGACACGGTCTTTGTTCCTTAGGATAAGGCACTGCTATAGGTGTATAATACCCATAAATATCACTTCGAGTAATAATAACTTGCGCTCATCCTTTAACATTAGTTGGATGCACCAAAACCCCATAAGTTTCACACAGATCCATGATAAAGGATCCATGCCCCAATCCACCAGTTGTCGTGAGCCGAAAAATAAACCCAATACTATTCCTAAGCTGTTTTCCCACATCAATTTTCACCCCCTTCATGATTGCGTAAACCATAAGCAATCGGTCCATAGCAATATCATAAAAATGTGATGAAGGGATCAACCGAGCACTCACAAAATATAAGAACACACGTGCTATTCGGTTGAGCTGACACCTATACATGTGTTTGGGCTCATCATGAGTATAAGTAACCCTAGCCTTAAGACAACCAATGAACTCCACCACCTCCTCATAATTAATTTCAGTGAGTAAGAACACATTATACTCATCTTGCTCATTTGGGTAAGATTGAAGCTCATAAAAAATGTTAAACGTCCCAACATTAACCAGTACCTGCTTCCCCCTCACAAAACATATATTATTCTCTTGTTCAGGCCGGCTCGCATAAAACTCATACACCAGAGAGATGTTTGGTTTAGGAATGCTCTCAACATTGACTAATGACTGCCAACCTCTATCTTGAAGTATAACCCGAATAGGATCATTGGTTGTCATCAAAAGGCAAATTCTGATAATCCATTCCTCGCTTTGGAAATAAAATTTGCTTTCTTAATCGCTCATGTCTGTCTTGAGCTTCTTTTCTTACAAACCTCGACCTTATTAAAAGAAACTGCCCCCCTTGAATAAGATGCTCCATGACTCAATCTCTTAGGTCCTATTACACTTCTTAACACTTAAATTCTACAAAAAAAAATAAAAAATTGACAGCACCTCCCCTTATTTTTTCCACTTTCCCAAATCAACAACAAACCACAAATCTCACAAATAAACTTCTCAAACCAACACTCAATACCCAACTAGACAATAGAGCTCTTAACCACCCAATTCACAAGAATACACTACAAAAACACAAAATATTAAGAGATTATGAGAGAAATATTTACCCACAATGAAAAATTGATGATAGATATTCTGAATTCCTCAAACTTTCCACAAATTGCATAATCTCCTCCAAAATTCGAATTTTGGGTTTATGAATGGTAAGAATGAAATTTATAGGTGATTTAATCTAAAGTAATGATGGAAAAGTGATTGAATAGAGGTTATAGGAAGATTATTAGAGGTTTTATGGAGATAGTTGAAGGGTTGGCCTGAAACAATGGTGTATTGTAGGTAAGAAGTTCGGAATGAGTAGAGAGAAAATGATGAAGTGAAGAGAAAACACACAAAAAAATAGGGGTTATAGCAATTTCGCAAATAAGCGCCGCTGCGCATAAGGTGTAGCGTCGCGGCCCGTGTCAAATTCTATGTTCAATTCTGGAGATGTGCTCTGCAGCTCAATGTTAGGGCGCCGCAATGTCTAGGCACTCATGAAATTTCTGAGCTCTCTGTCTATGCACGCGCTGCGGTTCAAATATGGGAGGAGCGTCGCGGCTTAAATGTGTTCCTACAGAAAAACTTCATTTTGTTAATATATTTATATGTTTCACAAATTCCACAACTCATATTTACAATCTAAAGTCTAAAGTTCCAAAATTCTGAAGAAAAACTAATTCAAATTAAAAATTTAACACCAAACCAAAAACAACAAAAATACTTGTCCAATTAAAAGAATTAAAATACTGAAAAGAACATGTGTGGCCTCCCAAATAGTGTTGTCGTTAACGTCATTTATTCGGACGCTTGCTTCTTCTTCACAAAGGTTGTAGCTGGATGATGGTCTCGATTGTATCAATAGGACCACCCAAATATGGCTTTACTCTCTGCCCGTTCACCTTAAAAGTCTCTCGATCCTTTCCTTGCAACTCCACTGCCCCATAAGGAAATACTTTAACCACCGTAAATGGCCCTGACCATCTCGGCTTCAATTTTCCTATAAAAAACTTCAATCTAAAATTGAACAACAACACCTGTTGCCTAGGTTGAAACTCCTTGCGAACAAGATTTTTATCATGTCAAGCTTTAGTATGCTCTTTATAGATCTTGGCATTCTCACAGGCCTCATTACGTAACTCGTCCATCTCATTCAGCTCCAAAGACCTATGATATCTTGCTACTGTGGCATCCATATTCAACTCCCTCATTGCCCACTAAGCTTTATGTTTCATCTCCACTAGCAAACGACATGGTTTACCAAAAACTAACTGGTAGGGTGACATGCCAATAGGAGTCTTGTATGTAGTCCTGTATGCCCATAATGCATCATCGAGCTTCTTAGACCAATCTCCTTTTGATCTATTGACTAACTTTTCAAGGATACTTTTGACTTCTATATTTGACAATTCTGCTTGACCATTAGTTTGAGGATGGCATGGCAGAGCGGTTCTAGGATGAACACCATAACGAGCCAGCAAGGCATCCATCATCTTGTTACAAAAATGGCTACCTTTGTCACTTATTAAATCCCTAGGCGTGCCAAAACGAGTGAATATGTGCTTATGCAAGAATTTGAGTACCACCTTGCTATCATTTTTAGGTGTTTATGATGCTTTCACCCATTTAGATACATAATCCACTACTAGCAGGATGCACTAATAATTATAAGATGATGGAAAAAGAGCCATAAAATCTATACCACATACATCAAATAATTCCACCTCAAGAATCCCAAGTAAGGGAATCTCATCTCTCCTTGAAATACTCCCAACTCGTTGACATCGATCACAAGCTTTTACAAATGTATTCGCATCTTTCCACAACATGGGCCAATAAAAACCATTGTAATACCTTTGTAGCTGTCCTTGTTGCTCCAAAATGACCACCACAATGAAAAGTATGACAATGAGTCAAAATTGACACCATCTCATCTTCAGGCACACAATGACGAATAATTTGATATGCACAATGCTTGTATAAGATTGGATCCTCCAAATAATAATGCTTTACTTCCAAATAAAAATTTTTTAGTTGTTGTCTAGACATCTCTTGAGGCACTATATTGGCAGCCAAGAAATTAACATAGTCAGCGAACCACGGTACCTCCTTATTCTACTATACTTTAAATAGCTGCTCATCCGGAAAAAGCATCATTAATCTGCACCTCTTTCTTACTGTAACTCTCTTCCAGTTCTAATCTAGACAAGTGATTAGCAACAAAATTTTTAGTTCCTTTCTTATCCCTAATATCCATGTCAAATTCTTGTAGCAATAAAGGCCAACGAATGAGAGGAGGCTTTGCATCTTTCTTAGTCATAAGGTATTTAATGGCAGAATGATCAGTGTATACTATTACCTTATTCCCAATGAGATATAGCCTAAACTTATCAAAAGCGAACACAATGGCAGCTCATTTTTTGTAGTAGCATAATTAACCTGAGCATCATTCAACGTACGACTTGCATAAGAAATTGTTCTAAATACCTGGCCAACTCGTTGCCCCAAAACTGCTCCTACTGCATAGCCACTTGCATCACACATTAACTCAAATGGAAATTCCCAATTAGGTGCAACGACTATTGGTGCGGAAGTACCTTGAAAGCATGGCGATACTTCTCATCAAATTCAAAAGGTACTCCATTCATTAACAATGTAGATAGGGTTTCAAAATCTTAGAAAAATCTTTAATGAATCTTCTATAAAACCCTCCATGACCAAGAAAACTTTGTTGGGTTTTATGCCCTTAATAAAACCATATTTCTTATGTAACATGTTATTGCTATCAATAAAAGAAGTAGAAATCATTTTGTTTATTCAATCTCATTGTTCGCTTGTTTTATTACATGTTTATTCAATTAATACAAATATTCATAAAATATCGAACATATGGATAGTTACAATTATAGTGACTAGATCACAGTGGATTATAGTTGTAATTATATATTCAAAAGATTGAGTCCTAAGATTAGATCAGTGCATTGAATTTTCACTAATTAGGAAATCTACGATATGATCTACTTACACATTAGGGATGTTATGTCTTGTCCAACATTGACCAAGTAGATAAGATCTGATGTATTTGGTTACATTAGACTAGGATCGATATTGATTATTGATTGATAAATAAGTATCATTGCTATCGAATCTAATCAATGTCACATCGATGACCATAGGTTAAGTCAATCTTAATCCTGAGTGATAATATTCTGCTAATTATATTATTTAAATCATTTGACTTGTTCGTTACCAGCTTACCCTACAGTCTAGCCCATACTTACATCTTGGAGATTTAGTAGTGTAATTGAGTGGGAGTATTATTCATAGATATGAAATCTATAACTTTTGTATGAGAAGTGAAAAGTTGATTTCCTTAATTGCTTTGTTCAAAAGGTTAAATGATTGAGATCTCATTTTTGTGATAAAGTTCACGGAAATATCATTTATAAATAACTTAGTGGGAGTTAAGGATAAAATATTGATGAGGGCTAAAATGATAAATTTCACCCATCTCGTTAGTAAGTCATCGATAGAGGATTGACTGACTGTAATGGTTATAACAATGGATAACATGTTTATGGTTTGGAAAATACGTTCTATGAATTCAAGAGTTCAATTCCGAGTATATAATGGAGTCATGAGGAATTAATAAGGTTGTAAAATTATTTGTAAATAAATTCATGGTAACTTGTTGGAGCTTGATTTCATGGATCCATGGTCTCCGCATCACCTTTGAGTAAATCATCTAAAATATCTCAACTAATTGATTTAATTATCAATTAGGATTTTTAGTTGACTAGGTCAATTTTGGAAAATTTACAGAGATATGAAATTTAGAGAATAAAGAGAATCTTTGGGTAAATTTATTAATATTGATAAATTAGTGTTAATATAAAAAAATATTATTAAATCAAGTTTCAAATTATAATTATTTATTTTGAATAAGCATTTAATTAATTAATTAGAATAAATAAATAAAAGGTTTTGAATTTTGGTCCAATTGGGATTTAAATTCAAAACAAAGAGATTGGGCCCATGGCCATTTTTGGGAGCCCAAGGCTTTTATATTTTTGTTTATTATTTTAATTAATTTAAATTTAAATAAAGCCCATTAAGTTGCCTATATAAGGAACATGATATCTAGGATTTTCATAATTTAGTCTCAGTTGATTCATTAGGTAAGTGAAAACCTAGACACTCTAATGTTTGGGGAGAAAAGTGCCAGCCCATCCCCTGAATCATATTCATCTTTTAGATAGGAGTCTTTTCATCAACTCCTCCATCTGGGCTAACCTTTCAAGGGTTTGGTCTTTGATTCCTTTGTTATTCTGGGGATGTTCCATAGCTCTCATCCTACCGTACGCGTTAGATAGGTTGTTGTCCCTTCAAGTTTGAGCTTGGTCTGGTGGGACATTCTTGTTATCACTTACTTCGAAAGGACCTCCCTCTTGACGAGTGTAACTGGCTCCATTTTGGGCTGAATTTCTCCTCTGTGAATTTAGGTGATCTCAAAGATCGATCTGGGGATCAACTTAAGGGCTCTGAGCCGAACTCAAGTGATTTCTCAAATCTGTATCAGACTTGCCACTTCGATGACTCTCGGTCCAATAACTCCCATTAGCAAAGCTTAGTGCTCGCAATTGAGGAAGAGGATCTGGGATACTGTCGCGTGTCCGCGGGGCATAGGTAGGGGCAGTGGGAGGAGGATTTCTCCTGCTGTCCTTATAAGCAAGAACATTTCATGCAGAACGAGGCGGTGTTGGATGTCTTATGGGTGATGGGGGATGCCTAACTGGCGAGGCAATTCTTGTCCCATTAGGACAAACCAAATCAGCCTGCAGTCATTCTACTCCACCATTTCTAACTCTCTGCGTCTGGCGATCTGATCGTGACACAGGAGGGTTGGCTGGAACATGCTGTCTTCGTGAGTTTGCCCCAGACCTTCCCCGTGGGTTTCCATGGGCGTTTCTAAGCGCATACGACGGTGGTACTGAACTTGGGGTCAAGGTCCTAACCGACCGGCTGACTTGTCGGTGACCCCTGCGAGGGCCATTAGGCTGAATTTCTTAGTGATCTTGTGCCATGGGCGCAGAACTTGGGGTCGAGGTCCTAATCGATCGACTTGGTTTGGATCAGCCATCCCGGCGATACTTATGAGACCCACCTTGCCTCTTTCCAACATTAACGTCGGTTGCAATAAGGGGTAGCCGAGCCAAAACCTCCTCGATTTGCTTGTTTACTTTGACCAAATGGCTTCTTAACTGCATGTTTTCCAGTTCTACCACAGTCAAGCAATCCGGGTTCGAATTCGACGGCAATGATGTTGAACTCCTAGTGTCGCCATGGCCCATCAGTTGTTTTCCCGATCATTGCTTGATTTCAGGGCAATGCTCATCGAAAACAACAGTATGGTGAGCCTCATGCCCACCAGGCTGTTCCATTTCATTTCCGTGCCTCGATCAAGTGACCACCATGATGAACTTTTATTGGGATTTTGATGAAAGCACTAATATGCAGCTCTCAATGAAAGCACCAAACTGTTGACGCGGTTTTTCGCCAACAGTGAATTATGAAAATAGTTGGGATGAATTAGTGCTTAATGATAAACCGCAATAAGAAACTGATACTCAAGAGCACTGGAAAAGAACATTCAAGAACACTCGTCTTTTTTACGTGGTTTGGGGGTTAAAATCCACCTAGTCCACGAGTCTATATTATTACTATTTTTCTCTCTAAATTTTGACAGAGTTTTTGCATTACAGAAAACAATCATCCTCTTTTCTATCCAAGACCTTAGTATTTATAGAGAAAATCCTAGGATAGGCCTTGGGGTCATCACGTGACTTAACCCCCAGTGTTACCTGTACCACACTAATTATAAATATTACAATTTATCCTAACGTATGGCCTGATCATTAGGTAAAACTGATCTTGGATTCTCAGGGATAATCGAACATGCCATGCTGACCATGCACGATTATATTATGTGTCCAGGTTTTCAGGGATCCGCAGACATGCCATGTCTGACCATGCACGTCTATATAATGTATCCGGGTTTCTAAGGATCCAAGGATACGTCAGGTCTCTAGCATACCCTGAGCTGATTACATCGTGAGCTTGTGTCATGGATACTATGGCTTATAAACATTACAAGCTCGTGCTTATTGCTTTGCATTCCACAGCTCGTGTTATTGACCTGGGGAATCGTGCTGCCTTTGTGGAGAAAATACGGACCTATGGATCATCTATTACAATCCTTTACTCGCCAACTGTACACGAGCTGAATAAAAGACTCATGCTGAATTTTAGGATGCACAGCTAGGATAATTTGAACCCTCATATGTGACTTGTGATATTTTTAGTTTGATGCTAATGCAACTTAGGTTTATTCATTCAAATATTTCTCATGATTAATACTTGCTAATGATTGATCACCTTTAGTAAGAAGTTGAATTAATGTTCAAATCTGAAAAGTTTGGAATTAATTGACACACTATTTGAATGGTGCATGCTTGAATTCATTGATTTCAATATTGTAGTGATATAGACATATATTATTACCATGCATAGTTTTATGGAATTGATGCTTGAATTAAATCTTTAAAATTGAATTAGCATAGACATATGTGATTTAATTAAAAGATTAGAATCATAGTTCTTGGACAAAAGCCTATGAAAATTAATTAAAATTCTGGACTACTGGATTGCCAGTTGCTACAGCATCAGTCCAGCATCACTGCCAGAGTTGCATATTAGGGGTATAATTATTCTAGTTGCCATCATACCATTTGTTACTCCTTGAATCAATTTTCCTGGGTCGTTTCTTTTATTTTTCTGCATTTAATTAGTATTTAATTACTTAGTTCTTAGACCACAATCTCTTTAATTAATTTTAGTGCTTTTAAATCATTTTGTTAGAATTTAGTTTCATAATAAAAAAAACTGAAAAAAATAGTCCTTGTGGAGACGATATCTGGTACTTGCTACTGTAGTACTTGTTGTTAACAGTGTACACTTGCACTTTGCTTAAATTTACACAACAAGTTTTTGGCGCCGTTGCCGAGGACTGTTTAAAGTCATTTATTGTTTAAAGCAATTTGGTTTAATTTTTTTTTTGTGCAACTTGGGTGATTCTCATGCAATTTCAGGTTTACACAGTGTATGAACAAGAATTAGACCCTAAACTACTTCCCATTGATCCAAAAATCAAGTGTACATTTAGAAGAAGGTGAAAGATACAAAAATAAAAAAGGGGAGTAGTGATGATGGATGCTGAGCAAGGAGCTCAATAGGGAATCACTCAAAGGGCAGCAAATCAAGAAGGAGCTGCTCAAGAGAGAGTAATTTAAGGGGGAGTAGCTGCCAATAATGGGCAAAATGCAGTGATTGTGGCTGATGACAGAGATCATGCTATTAGGCAATATGCTCTCCCCCACTTCAATGAGCTCAATCCGGGCATCGTTAGACCAGAAATCCAGGCTACACAGTTTGAGTTGTAGCTATTATGTTCCAGATGCTTCAAACTGTGGGCCAGTTCAGCGGGATGCCAATAGAGGATCCTCACCTTCATCTTCGATTGTTCATTGAAGTGAGTGATTCATTCAAGTTGCCCGGAGTTACAGAAGATGCCTTGAGACTGAAATTGCTCCCATACTCCTTCAGACACAGAGCGAGAGATTGGTTGAACTCTTTTCCATTTGATTCTGTGACTACTTGGCAAGAGTTGACTGAGCAGTTTTTGATGAAGTACTTCCCTCCCACTAACAATGCCAAGCTCCACAATGAGATTACTTCATTTCAGCAACTTAATGAAGAATCTTTATATGAGGCATGGGAGCGGTTTAAGTAGTTGTTGCGCAAATCCCTCATCATGGCATTCCTCATTGCATCTATATGGGGACATTTTATAATGGTCTAAATGCCCATACTAGAATGGTAGTTGATGCTTCAGAAAATGGGGCTCTTCTTGCTAAGTCCTATAATGAGGCATATGAAATCCTTGAGAGGATATCCAACAACAACTTCAGTGGCCCACTACTAGATCAGCTACAGGTAGAAAGGTGGCTGGTATTCATGAGGTAGATGCCATCACTTCTCAGCCCAAGTTTCCTCTATTTCAAATATGCTCAAGACAATGGACATGGGAATGAATCATTTAATGGGGCAGCCTATGAGGACACAAATGGGGCCCATGGAGAACATTTCTTGTGTGTATTTTGGTGAGGGTCATACTTTTGACAACTGTCCTTCCAATCCAGTAGTTGTGTGTTACATGGGGAATCAAAATAGGAATGGTCCTTATTCTAATTCCTACAACCCATCATGGAGGCAACATCCCAACTTCTCATGGAGTAATCAAGGGGCTGGCCCTAGCAATTCTTCTATGCCTCCAAAACCAAATTTCCCATCAGGTTATCCCCTACAAGCACCACAACAAAGGCCACAACAACAAGCACTGCAATCTAGCTCTCTTGAGAACATGTTGAAGGAGTATATAGTGAAGAATGAAGCCATGATCCAAAGCCAAGCAACATCCTTGAGAAACTTGGAGATTAAAGTTGGACAACTTGCTAATGAGATGCGTAGTCGACCCCAAGGTTCATTGCCAAGTGACACCATAAATCCAAGATGAGAAGGTAAAGAGGAGTGTAAAGCAATCAAATTGAGAAGTGGTATGGAGTTGAAGAATAACAAGACAAATTCTGGGCATGAGGGTGAGCCCTCTTCAATCCAAATAACTGAGGAAATTCAAAAAGATGTTAAAATTCCTAGTGTACAAAAATTTGCCTCTGCACGGAATGCTGCAGGAATGTTGCCGCATAGTCGCCCAGACAACTCAATTTCAAAGCAGCCACCTACATTTCCCCAACGGTTTGAGAAGAAAAAGCAAGATGCTCAATTCAAGAAATTTCTAGATGTTTCGAAGTAGTTGCGTATTAACATCACACTTGTGCAAGCCCTTGAACAAATGCCCAACTATGCGAAATTTTTGAAAGATATTTTTACAAAGAAGAGAAGGTTGGGGGAGTTTGAAACTGTAGCTCTAACCAAGGAGTGTAGCTCATTCTTGCAGAACAAGTTTCCTCCTAAAATGAAAGATCCAGGAAGTTTCACCATTCCATGTACTATTGGAGACTCTTATTTTGAAATGGCTTTGTGTGATTTTGGTGCTAGCATAAACTTGATGCCAATGTCTGTGTTCAAGCGGTTAGGGATTGGAGAAGTTAGACCAACAACAGTTACTCTTCAACTAGCTGATAAATCCATCGATCAGCCTGATGGAAAAATTGAAGATATGTTCGTAAGAGTTGACAAATTCATTTTCCCTGCTGACTTTATTGTTCTAGACTATGAGGCAGATATAGAGGTGCCTATTATTTTGGGAAAGCCATTTCTTGAAACTGATAGAACTTTGATCGACGTGGAAAAAAGGGAGCTCACAATGCGAGCTCAAGATGAGCAAGTAACATTCAAGGTATTCAATCCTATGCGTTCTCCAAATGAGTTGGGGGAATGTTTGGTCATTCATGTCATGGACTCTAATATGGAGGAAGAGATACCCACAAAGTATAACAAGAGTTCGAAGATGAAGCCACCTCCTGAAAAAATTAAGAAAGACAATGAGCCATGGAGAAGTGTAAAAAAGGCATCGTCTCACATGCAAGAGCCACATAGAAAGAAGAAAAAGAAGCATGGTAGGAAAGCTCACTCCCAAATGTTTGAAGTGGGGCAGCGGGTGTTTTTCTCTAATCCTCAGATGAAAGGAAACTCCAAACATCTAAAATCAAGCTTCTCCGATTCATTCTCTGTAATCAAAGTCTATCCTTGTGATGAATTGGAATTGCATGATGAGAATTCAGGAAGAAAGTTTAAGGAGAATGGAAAAGAATATAAGTTTGGGGGTAACGAGGTTAAGCAACACAAGACCTCGACCACCTCACCTAATCTTTGAAAAGTCATGTGTTGAGCTGCTGTGCTTGACATTAAAGATATACTTGGAGAGCAGCAAATTTATTATATATATAGTATATATAATATTTTGTTTTTATTCGTGTTTTTCACATCCCTCCTTCATTGTCTATGTTCTGGAGTCGAATGAGTTAATGTTATGGGGTGGCTGTGAGGATTCTTGTATTTTTATGGGTCAATTGAAGCAATTTTGGGCAGGTTTCAAGTCAAGCCTTGGGTGTATTTATGGCTAGTTTCCTGATAATTTGAATTCTAGAAAGTCTGGGAGTGATGCTGCGACTATGAGTCTTCTTTGTCTTTTGCTTTTATTTAGTTTTTATTTGGACTGTTTCTTGTTACTATAATTTATTGTTGTTGTTGTTCATCATTGTGTTGTCTTGGGTAGCAATAAGGACATTGCTCTCTCTTAAGTTTTTTTTTTTTTGGGGGGGGGGGGGGGGGGGTATTGTTTTTATTTTCTATTGTGTCGTCTTAATTTCTTGCAATTTCTTGTCTTGAGTTTTAGATGTTGCTTATGGTTGTTTTATGTTAAGTCTAGAGTCTAGGTTGTATTGAAATCAATTTTTGTAATGGTTTTCTTTAACTGTGGGTGGCCCGATGATAAAATTTCATAAAAACAAAATTGCAATATTGGTTAACTCTTGTGTATTAGTGAGCCTTTAGTACTTAAAGTTTTTGGTACTAATTCAACCATAGTGAGATTGTATCCCAATTGAGTGAGCATAGTTTGACCATGAATCCCTCACCCTAGATTAAACTAAGTATTCATAAAGGTTTAAGTTTTTAGAATTGGCTTGATAATTCCCTTGAGGCGAAATCCTAGGAGGCTTAGTGATTTAGAGAGGATTTATGCAATTTTCTTGGGCCGTTTGAGCTTTTCATGCCTACCGTGTAATTACTATCCCCAGTGACCCAACTTTGAGCTTTTTGACCTATTTTGTTCATATAACCTCAACTTGATAGTTAGTTTGTCTTGGATATTATGTGAGATAAGTTTGTGTGGGGGGGGGGGGGGGGGGAGTATCTTTGTTCTTGGGGTGTTCATAATTGGTTAATTACTACACTTATATGCTCAAATTTGTTTATTGTGTTTAGGCCTTATTATCTTCAATGTTTTTATTTCAAGTATATTACTTGTTAGTTGTCTTGTTTTCATATTATTCAAAAAAAAAAAAAAAAGAAGAAGAATATATATATATATATAGAAAAGAAAAAAAATCAGAAAAATATGAAAAAATAGAAAATTCAAAAAAAAAAAGGAAAAGAAATATGTGCTTATATTTAGTAGTGTCAATAGATAAGTTGTTTATGAAGCTTGTAACCATATTTGAGCATATAAGTGTAGTATTCGTAGAGAGAGGAAATTGAGTAAGTTGGGGGGATTGAGTTCACTTGTAATGGGTAGAGGATATGATTTTATTAAATCCAAGGCAAGCTAGGTTTTAAGGTTTTCGCCTACAAATTCCATCTTAACCCATACATTTAGCCTAGCCTACATTACAACAATTTAAAGACCTATTGATCTAAATCACTTTGCCAACTACATTAGTGGAGAGGGGTTATTGAGTTCAACATATGAAATCATAGATTAAACCTTAGGATTGCTGTGTAGTTCAATCTAGGGAAGAGGGGTTGATTGGGAAGAACTAATTGTGCACTAATTGGGAATACATTGAAAACTTGGTTGCGTTAGCATCTTAATACTTGAGAAATTTGGCTTGCATATACACTTGAGTTAACAATTGAATCTTTGATTTGAGAGCTTTATCCCCACTCTAATATGACCGTTTTCAAATTGATTCCGAGCATCTTGTTTTGTTTTATTTTGTTGTGTTATGTCTTTTGTGTTTCTTGTGTGTTGTTAGGTAGTAGAGTCATCACTCGGGACGAGCAATGAGATAAGATTGGGGGTGTGATAACTCTAGGAATTAGAGTAATTTTTATGCTTTTAAACTTATATTTTTTATCAAGAAAGAGTGGTTTAGGGTGTTTTGTAGCGTCTATATTTTAGTTTTGTCAAATATTAAATATAATAAGATAATATTAGATATTAGTATAATGCTGGAAAAATACACCCTAAATTGTGAAATTTTTCCTTGGCAGGTGGTTGGTAGAATTTTGGACTTTTGGAAAGAAATTGATGCTTTAAATGGTCTTAGTAGGAGGGAATGCTGCAACATTGCACTAGCATCGTGTCACCCAGTCAGCTGCTTCAAGGGCCCTCGTGGGAGAGTAATTGGCCAACTAAGTTTTTGTTTTGTTTTTTATTTATGTATTTTAGGCTAAGCAATAATTAAAAGGGTTTTGGGCCATTAAGAGTTTGTGGACCCATTGGGTTTTAAAAGAAAGAAGAAAAGAAAAAAAAAGAGAAGAAAAAAAAAAGACCCACATGAGGCAAAAAAGGACCAAGGGGAAAAAACCTATTATCATCATCTTTTTCCCTAATTGAAAAAGACTACAACCAGAGAGCAAAAAGGAAGAGGACAGTCGCCTGGTTTGAGGAGGAATATATGTACATATATATTTTGGAGAGCTTGAAAGGGGAGAAGAAGACAAGAGAAAAAAAGGAAGGACCTAAAAGAAAAGGATAGCTTGGAGACTTCCTCCCATTGGCTTGCCTCTCTCTCTCTCTCTCTCTACTCCTACTAGTTTTAATTTTTCTTGCTAAATTTCTGAATATGAATTCCATTTATTGGGTTGTTTTTGAGTTTGTAACTATGAGCTAAACTATAATTAGCTAGGATAATTTGAACCCTAATATGTGACTTGTGATAGTTTGAGTTTGATGCTAATGCAACTTAGGTTTATTCATTCAAATATTTCTCATGATTAATACTTGTAATGATTATCACCTTTAGTAAGAAGTTGGGTTAATGTTCAAATCTGAAAAGTTTGGAATTAATTGACACACTATTTGAATGGTGCATGCTTGAATTCATTCATCTCAATATTGTAGTGATATAGACATATATTATTACCATCCATAGTTTTATGGAATTGATGCTTGAAAATCTTTGAAATTGAATTAGCATAGACATATGTGATTTATTTAAAATATTAGAATCATAGTTCTTTGACGAAAGCCTATGAAAATTAATTAAAATTATGGACTACTAGACCGCCAGTTGCTGCAGCATCAGTCCAGCATCACTGTTAGAGTTGCATATTAGGGGGATAATTATTCTAGTTGCCATCATACCATTTGTTACTCCTTGAAACAATTTTCCTGAGTCATTTCTTTTATTTTTCTGCATTTAATAAGTATTTAATTACTTAGTTCTTAGACCACAATCTCTTCAATATTTTAGTGCTTTTAAATCATTTTGATAGAACTTAGTTTCATAATACAAAAAACTAAAAAAAATAGTCCTTGCGGAGACAATATTTGGTACTTGCTACTGTATTACTTGTTGTTGATAGTGTACACTTGCACTTTTCTTAAATTTACACAACACATATAGATTAGCCCTACCGCCAGCTCTAGAAGATAACCACAACGCATTTCACATCTCAATGCTGCATAGATATGTGTCAGACCCATCTCACGTCCTCAAGTACGATATGATAGTACTCCAGAAAGACTTGAGTTACGAAGAACGATCAGTTATCATCCTAGATAGAGTATTTTGATAGTCAAGGTCCTATGGAGTAATAGTTCTGAATGGAAGGCAACGTGGGAGTTGGAGGGAGACATGTTAGCACGGTATCCAGAATTGTTTGGTAAGTAAATTTCGGGGACGATGTTCTTTTAAGTAAGGGAGAATTGTAGTGTCCCAGAGTTTTTACTTAGCTAGATAGTAGTAGTAGTAGTTTGTAGTATGCTAGTTTCCGTAGATTTTGGTTCAAGCCGGGACTTAGTTGGAAACTCATATCAACAATTATGGATTTTATAAGTTTAACCTATAGTTTAGAAATATTAATTATAACATAATGTTTGATTAATATTGCTGGTCCTAGAAATATTATTTATTATAACCTAAGGTTTACATAGAATTATTAAGAATGTGACACTTGTCATAATCATGTTTATTAAGGATTTAAGTATTTTTGATGAATAGTTTAATTAAAAGAAAGATCTAGAAGCTCTAGAACCTTCCAGCAACTGTTAGGATCACGTTTTGACTCAGTCAAATATGTTTAATCAATTCAAAATATGCTGAAAAAGTGCAAATACGTGTTTGATATATCAACGTATGTCGATATATCGCATCTTTAGGGGTCGATATATCACCTACGGAAGATACAGAAAACACGTCGACTTCGCACGAACGAACGAACGGGGCTCGGGATATAGGTCTAGGCGATATATCACCCAGGGTAGGCAATATATCGCCCCTGGGAGTGAATTTTTGGAATCTTGAGGATTTAAATTTAAAAATAGCCTTAACCACTTGGACCTGCCTTTGAATGATTTTGACCGAGTTCTGGGCATCTGTTGAACGAAAATTCAAATCTTTTTCATTTTATATTCATTTATTTATTCAAATTAAAAGGGGTTAGTTTCATTCCTTGAACTCTATAAATAAGACCTAGTACTCAGCCATTTCCTTCATTATTCAAGCATTGTTCAGAGCCTCCAAGCTACTAAGATTACTATAGAGAGAAACACTTAGGTTTTGGGATAAAAGCTTTTCCAATCTAAGCTTTTCTAAACACTTGGGAAGTGAAATATATAGTTATTTCGGTATCGAAGTATAGATCAAGTCATAAGATCATTCAAGGTATTCTTATCCTTAAGTTCAATTCTTCATAGTTCTTTTATTCCATTTTTCTTTCAAATCCTAACTCTTGTTTATGATTCTTGGTTAGGTGCTGAAGTTTCTTGAAACTTAAGGTTTTCAGTAAGTTTCTTCTTTGATGGTTTAGTTCTCTTTTTCATCTAATTTCTTTAGAGAACTCATGGTTTTTACTGTTGGTTTTAGGAGTGTTCCAATCCCATTCTTGTCTCCATATCCCAGTTTTTGGTAAGGAAAATAGGTTAGGTTATATGTGTTTATATGTTTATGTTATGATATGTTTTATGCTTTGATATGTATACGTATAAATATGTTTTATAGTCGCTTGAGCATATGACTTGCTTAGATAGTAAGCCCCAAGAATTTTTATCATTTTCATGGTTTAGAGTTATGATTTACCCTACCTAGATTAGTAGACAGAGGACCTAGATGGGCTATCATATACTATAGTTGTGATCTAACCTACCTCGATTAGTAGACAGAGGACCTAGATGATTTTATCACATACCATGTTAATGAGTTAATGGCCATTAATATTGTAGTCCTATATGATATACATTTTTATAGTCATATGTTTTATAGTATATGTTTATGATTTATGACATGTATGTTTTTAGTAGATTTTCCTTGCTGGGCATTAGGCTCATTCCTTTTTTTTAGAATGATGCAGGAAAATGAACGTGGAAGGCGGGAAGGATTCGTGGGAGCTTGGCATGTGTGTTGAGGATGAATGGATTGAATGGACTGCTGGAAGATCGAGGATGACGTTGTTTAAAGACTTTAAATTTATGTTTTGATGTATTTCCGCACTTAGTATTTTAAACAGTTGATTTAAATTTTATGGTTATGTTTTATAACAATGGGATCCCATACCATATTTTATATTTCGTACAATATTTTGGGTTTTAAATAAAGTTATGTTATTTCATATGAATGTATTTCAAAATAGTAGTTATGTCATAGTAGTTTTTAATTGTCTGAGGTCTTGGAAATTGTTGGGGCATTAAAGGTTTCAATCACAATTAACACATATATCACATTTATGCCCTCAACGGGCTAAAATTACAAATATGCCCCTAATAGCCAAATGTGACCCACATGCATATTTAATTCACCTAAACATGCATTTTTAATCAAATAATCATCAAATTCATATATTGACATAATTAAATCAATTATTGCCCTCCCGACACGCTAATCAAGGCCCTAAGCCTTATTAACAAATTTGGGACGTTACAACTATCACCTCCTTACAAAAATTTCGTCATTGAAATTACCTTAATAACTTGGGATATCATTCCCGCATATCTTTCTCAAGTTCCCAAGTCGCCTCTTCCACTTTGTTGTTCCTCCACATCACTTTCACTAAGGTGATGGTTTTGCTCCTCAAGACTTTATCCTTTCGGTCGAGAATCTGAACCGGCTTTTCCTCATATGACAAATCCTGATCCAGCTCCAAGTTATCATAACTCAGCACGTGCGTAGAATCTGACACATACTTCCGGAGCATGGATACATGAAACACATGGTGAACCCCTGATAGAGATGGAGACATCGCCAATCTGTAAGCTACCTCTCCAGCCCGTTCCAAAATCTCAAAGGGGCCAATAAATCTAGGGCTCACCTTGCCCTGTACACCAAACCGTTTCACCCCTCTCAAGGGAGAAACTCTGAGAAACACATGGTCACCGACTTAAAACTCTACGCTCCTGCGTCTCAAGTCTAAGCAACTCTTCTATCGACTCTAGGAGGTGAGCATTCGAGCTCTAATCTTCTCACTCGACGCATTGGTCCTCAGAACAACCTCAGAACCTAAATATCTCCTCTCACCTGTCTCAGCCCAATGGATGGGTGATCTACACTTCCTCCCATATAACATCTCATACGGAGCCACTCCGATGATAACTGTTATTGTATGAAAACTCAATCAAAGGGAGATACTTACTCCAAGATCCCCCAAAATCCAACACACAGGCTCGTAACATATCCTCCAGTATCTGAATTGTCCTCTCAGACTGTCCATCTGCCTGAGGATGATAAGCGGTACTAAACCGCAACTATGTACCCATAGCCTTCTGCAAGCTCTCCCAAAACTTGGAGGTGAAGGTGGGGTCCCTGTCGGATACTATCGACCGTGGAGCCCCATGTAGTCGCACGATTTCTTTCACATATAATTTGGTGTACTGCTCCACAGTATAAGTTGTTCTAACAGGCAAAAAGTGGGTGGACTTGGTGTACCTGTCCACAATCACCCACACTGAATCATGTTGTCCCACGGTCTTTGGTAATCCAACCACAAAGTCCATAGTGATATCCTCCCCTTTCCACTCTGGAATCCCTAGATGCTGCAACAACCCTACTGGCCTTTGATGTTTAGCCTTTACCCGCTGACAAGTCAAACACTTGGCCACATAATTCACCACATCCCTCTTCATCCCCGGGAACCAATATAGAATTCTCAAATCTTGGTACATCTTCGTTGTACCCAAATGTAAAGAATAGGGAATGGTATGAGACTCATCTAAAATTTCCCACTGAATACCAGAATCAATCAAAACACAAATCCGACCATCGTACTTCAGTAATCCCATCTCCAAAATAGAAAATTCTTTAGTCGCTTCGGCTAGGACGCCCTCTCTGTGCTCTCTCAACTGGGGATCCTCCTCATGTGCCTCCTTGATCCTCTCAAGGAGTGTAGACTGAAGAGCGATGTTGGCTAATTGACCAACCACCAACTCTATACCTGCTCTAGTCATCTCTTCAGCTATCTTATCAGGTATCTGCCTTGAACGGAACAACTGTCCTGGGTCCATCCGACTTAGCGCGTCGGCCGCCACATTGGCCTTCTTAGGGTGGTATAGAATATCACAATCATAATCCTTTACCAATTCCAACCAATGTCTCTAGCGCATATTCAGATCCTTCTGAGTAAAGAAGTACTTCAAACTCTTATGGTTGGTATATATTTCACACTTCTCGCCATGTAAATAATGTCTCCAAACCTTAAGTGCAAATACCACCGCCGCCAATTCCAGATCATGTGTGGGATATCTCTGCTCGTATTCCTTCAACTGTCTTGATGCATAGGCTATTACCTTTCCAGCTTGCATCAGTACACACCCCAATCCCTGTCTAGAAGCATCACAATAGACTACAAACTTCTCATTGTCTAACGGCAGAATCAATACCGGAGCGGTGATTAGTCGCCGCTTCAATTCCTTGAAACTATTCTCACACATGTCTGTCCATACATACTTAGTCTTCTTACGCGTCAATTCGGTCAATGGTGTGGCAATTATGGAGAATCCCTCGATGAACTGCCGATAGTACCTTACTAATCGCAAAAAGCTCTTAACCTCTGGTACATTACTCGGCCTGGGCCAATCCCTCACCGCCTCAATCTTACTTGGGTCAACTAGAATCCCTTCCTTACTGACAATATGACCCATAAATGTTACTTGGGGCAGCCAAAACTCACACTTGCTAAACTTAGCATATAACCTATGCTCTCTCAACCGCTGTAATACCAGAAGTAAATGTTGCTCATGCTCTGTCTCTGACTGAGAGTACACCAGTATGTCATCAATGAATACGATCACAAAGTTGTACGGATAATCCTTGAAGACCCTATTCATCAAGCCTGTAAAGGTTGTTGGGGCGTTGGTTAATCCAAAGGACATAAACAGGAATTTATAGTGTCCATATCTCATGCGGAAAGCGGTCTTCGGTATGTCCTTTTCTTTAATTCTTAACAGGTGGAAGCCCGACCGAAGATCGATCTTAGAGAATATTATCTTCCCTTGTAACTAGTAAAACAAGTCGTCGATCCTAGGTAGTGGGTACTTGTTCTTAATGGTCAACTTGTTCAATTCCCTATAGTCAATACACATCCTTAAGGATCCATCCTTCTTCTTGACGAACAACACTGGAGCACCCCATGGTGAAAAACTCGGTCTAATGAATCCCAAATCCAGTAACTCTTGCAACTGAATCTTCAGTTCCTTCAACTCCGTTGGAGCCATTCTATAAGGTGTCCTAGATACTAGCTCTGCCCCTAGCACTAACTCTATGACAAACTCGATCTCTCGGTGTGGGGGTAACCCTGGCAAGTCTGCGGGGAACAAATCAGGAAACTCACATACCAGTCTGGTCTCATCTGTTTCAACCGATACTACTCTGGAGGTATCCACAATGTTTGTCACAAATCTTATGCAACCCTCCTGCATCAGGTCTCTAGCCTTCACTACTAAAATCATAGGTACTTGTGGTCCACTCACTGTCCCCACGAATACAAAGGGTACCTCCCATTCCGGTTCAAAGGTCACCATCCTACGCTTGTAGTTAATCGTCGCCCCATACTTCGATAACCAATCCATCCCTAGGATCATATCAAAGTCATCCATTGCTAGCTCAATCAGATCCACAGACAACTCCCTACTTTCTATCTCTACTGGCAATGCTCTAACCCATCTCCTAGAGACTACCAGTTCCCCAGTCGGCAAAAAAGTTTGAAATCCCCTAGCATACAAATCACTAGGCCTACACAGCTGATCCATCACTCTAGCATAAACAAAGGAATGAGTAGCCCCCAAATCAATCAAAGCAGTAAAGGAAGAACCTACACTAGAAATTTGACCTGTCACAACCGAGGGGCTAGCCTCAGCCTCAGTCTGGGTCAAGGTAAATACTCTGGCAAGAGTAAGACTGTCTCTCTGTTTCGGCTCTTCTTTCTGGGCTTGTGGGAAATCCTTCCTCAAATGACTAATGCTCCCATAAGTAAAGCAAGCCCTAATCCTGCACTCTCCCTGATGTCGTCGTCTGCACCGAGGACACACTGGGAAACTCCTCCAGTTGTCTCCCCTGCCGTCATGACTACTGAAAACTCCCCGTGCCCTCCTATCTGAACTAGGAGGAACAAAAGAGTCTGGGGCCTTCCTCTTCTTCTCAGTGGGGCCACTACCCTGGTTAGATCCAGTAAAAGGAGGCATTGTCCTCCAAGCATCGTGCCTAGCAGCGCCCTCTCTACAGATCTGATCCTCGACCTCTCAGCTGTAAGGTCCTTGTCTACTACCTGTGCATAAGTGGTCGTCCCTAGATCCAAAGCTATCTTGATGTCACGAACGATCATGACATTCAATCCCTGCACAAATCGATATCTTCGTGCCATGTTAGTCGGCACCAAATCCGGCGCAAACTTTGCTAAACAGTCAAACTTCAAAGCATACTCAGTAACTGTCATCCGGTTCTGAGTCAGGTTGGTAAACTCATCAACCTTTGCAACTCGGACTGCGACACTGTAATACTTATCATTGAAAATGTTTCTTAACTCTTCCCAGGTCATATCCGCAATATTCCCCCTCTGACACACCACATCCCACCAGATGCAAGTATCTTCTCTTAACATATAGTTGGCGCAAGCTACTCTCTCATTCCCTTCCACCCTCATGAAATCCAGGAAGGAAGAAATCATTTTCATCCACTGCTCTGCCTGCAGTGGGTTTGGACCACCCTCAAAGGTGGGAGGATGCTTCTTACTGAACCTCTCATACAAAGGTTCCAATCTATTTTCCACAGCAGGCTGGGCTGACACTTGTGCCACAGCCTGTGGAACCTGTAACCCAATGCCCTGAGGAGGGGCTTGTTTCCTTAACTTTCAAAGCTCTTCTTATGTTCGGTGAAGTCTAGCTTCCATTTTGGCAAATAACGGTTGCTTCTTGGTTATCATCCTCGACCCTATTGCCATAGAGTATGATTAATCCCTGAGGCATTACATCAATATGTCTACAATCAATGACGCCGCTTATCAGGCATGATAACAACATCCAAAATCACCTCCCAAATTCATCAACCAATGACATCCAGCAGATCCACATATCATAAAAAGCATACAACAATCAAGGGGCCATGCCCTAGCATCATGCATATATCAGTTCATTCATTCGTCATGCTTTATTAAATATTCAGGCATACAGGCCACTTTACACAAACAATTAAACATATAATTCATTAAATACCAACCAACCTTGAGTCGAGCTTGTCACTGGCAGCGAGCGTACATGTTTGGTCGATCTCCAGGAACCATAAACCTTGGCTCACTCTTATACCAAGTTGTAACGCCCTACTTCCTTAAAGTCGTTACTAAGTGAGTTAAAAATGTGCCATTAGCTTGCTAATTGAGGTTTTTAGGTTAAAAGTGTGACTAAAACAAAACAAAGCTTGTTTAAAGATATTAAGTATAAAACATTTAGTTCTTCATTGAAATCGTAAAGAGTTTTACAGTTGGGATCCCAAAATATTGTTTAGAAAATACATTACAGATCAAAATATACACCTAGGTGACAAAACAACTATTACAGTACATTTTTCCCAAAATAACCCTAGTCGTGTCGGCCAGGCAGGCCGAACATGTACCCCCTACTCCACACTCTCTATACTCATGGTTGGTCAACCTTTCCTTTGCCCTTACCTGCACCATAGAGCACCCGTGAGTCGAAGCCCAGCACGAAAACTCAACACAAAACATACAACATATGCATAGCAATCCACAGTATATAACAAAACAGTCAACAGGCGAAACACATAGCGGCCACGCCGTCCCAGGCGCTTTACCAGGCCTTGGGTTCACGGTCTTCACCGAGAGGGTGACTCCAGCACCCTAGGAGGGTCTCACCCTAACATCCTTCACTCAGCGTGCTCAACGCCAATCTCGGTCTTCACTGTTCCCGGCCCTCGCCGTTCAATCACAAGCATGTATCACATGGTATAATAATTACAGATAATTTAATCACACGTTAAGCATAAGTATTAAGGTCATCCCTTGCAATACAAACAATGGGGCCAGGCCCTGCTCTACGAGTACAACAGTTTCCTTACCTGTGTCCCGAGCTATCTGAGCACTGCAATCACGAGCACAGTCCTCTAACCCGAGCCTTGATGAAATCCTAGTCACAACGCATGTATAATAATCATCCATCAGGTTCTAAACCAATAAATAACTTCAGAGTATTAATCTATTTTCTGGGACCTTGGATTCTACCAAACCAGGTAGTAAAATCCTTCTTGAGCCTTAACATTCGAGTTCCCAAGCCTTAAAGCCCTAATCTCCCTTATTTTCCAATTAGGGTCACAACCCGCTACTTGATCAGAGGCTAGGCCCTCCCTATGGAGGACACAGGGTCGCGATCTGCACCCCCAGGGTCGCGGCGCGCCTGATGAGCAGAGGCCTCTCCAGGCCTTCTCGCATATATGAGTCGCGGTGCGGGTCCCAGAAACCAGCTTCTTAAGTTTTCCCCCGAGCCTGAGCCCATAATTCTCACCCCAAACTTCAGCCAACCTCAGAATCAAGCCCATAATTCTTATCCATATAGCCTAAACATCCTAACAAACTCATAAACAAATTCTTACACCCACAAAACACCCAAAACCAACCTTGGAAACCATTTTCATTCAAGATAAAGTTCTAACAAAGTTCAACATGATGATCAAGTTTAAGAGCTTACCTCTGAACTTAATTTGACCCTGAACCACTTCCCAGCACAACAAGCTGCCAATTCCTCACTTCCTTAGCCTAGGATTCTCTGATTTCCTTCAAAATATCTAAGCTTTCAAGAGGGAGGGAGTGAGCCGAGTGAGAGAGCGAAGTTGAGGTTTCTTGCTTGGTTTTCCTTCTGTTTCTTTTTCCTTCTAAGTCCTCCAGAACATCCCTTGTCAAAGGTTCAAAATTCCCCCTTAAGCCTATCTACATCCTTAAGTGACACCAAGGGCAATTTTGTCATTTGCCATGTCCTGCTAATTCCTCAAGTGTTCCTATAAATCCCTGTTATTCCCAACATGTCCAAAGAATTACTAAACCACTACCTGTTACTTGATAAATCCCGAGCACATATTACGATCCCAAAATACTCCTAGACTCCTCCCGAGCCGGGTATTTGACCCCGTTGTGACTTTTTAACTAAACTGCTCGCTAGGAGTGTCTCGAATCGTACATCACAAATACATCACCACTCACTCGTAGTTTCAATCACAATTAATACATATATCACATTTATGCCATCAACAGGCTAAAATTACAAATATGCCCCTAATAGCCAAATGGAGCATATTTAATTCACCTAAACATACATTTCTAATCACATAATCATCAAATTCATATATTGACATAATTAAATCAATTATTGCCCTCCCAGCATGATAATCAAGCCCCTAAGCCTTATTAGCAAATTTGGGACGTTACATGGTAGGTTGCAAGTGGGTGTTTACTATTAAACATACAACTGATGGAACCAAAGATTGGTACAAAGTGAGACTAGTTGTGTAAGGGTTCACACAAACATATGGAGTGGACTATACAATGAGACCTTTGCACCTGTTGCTAAGCTAAATATTGTGAGGCATCTGGTATCAATTGCTGTAAACCTCTATGAAGAGAAGTGCATTCATAGAGAGTGGTGGTAGTGATGAATATGAACACCTTGGTCTGAATTATGGTAAGTACTTTCTTTCTTTTTTTTTTTAATTTTTTTATTTATAATAATTATTCCTAACTGGTATAGGTAAAAAGACTAATGGTTTTTAAAGGAATTGGTTGTTTTAAGAACTTTAATGTTAGAATTCAAGAGAAAAATGACTCTATGTGGGGTAGAAAGGTAGTTTCGGTTATATGACTATGGGAGCTAATAAAGTGTGTTTTCTTATTTGGTGGGGGTTCTGTTGGGGCCACGTTAGAATGCTCACTTGCTGCTAAATTTAATTAGCAAGACCTCACCTTCTGATGCTACTGAATTTAGCATAGCCTCACTTTCTAGTGTTGTTAAATCTAGCAAGTCCTCACCTGGTGTTGTTGAATCTAGCAATGCACAATCATGAATGGTTGTTGTCAAGAAGTAGATTACATATGCTAAAGCTGATTTTCCAAATTTGATGTAGTGTTGCTCATGTGAAACTAGAAAGTTAATGGTGTCTTTGAATTTCATTTTGGACACCTTATGAAATTAATGGTTCTCTATTTAATTTAAGATGTTTCATGACATGATCGACACGACAATGGAAGGTATATATCGACAACATATTAGTAAAAAGCCGCAAGCGAGAGCAGTATTTGGATTATTTGGGGGAGACCTTTGCTTGGCTCAAAGAGTCTAAGATATGCTTGAAACGAGAGAAATGTGCATGAGGGCTATTGGAAATTCCTGGGGGGTTAACCCTGAGAGGAATTGAGACCAATCCTGAGCAAATGTTCAATGTATTGTAGACATGATTTTGATGTATTTCTTGCACTTGGGAATGAATTAAAGACTATTTTATTGCTGCATTTCTTGTTGGTTTAACATCTCAGGTGCATGTTATGATGCATTTCCTCAAAAAAAATAATCAAATAACACAGGTGCATTATTGATGCTTGCTACAGTACAATATTGCTGCATTTCTTGCTGATTTTTGCTTGGTTTAACATCTTTATTACAAGTTTTTGATGCATTTCTCTGACTTTCTTGAAAATTAATCATAAAAACAAGAGAGATTACTAGCATAGCACCATATATTCCAACTCTAAACTTAGAATTCTTTTAGCCATTTTTATAAGAATAAGAAAAAAGTAAAGATATTGTCCGCAGATGAACCATCCAAAAAAAATGACCTACAAATACCTGTACATGCATAATAGTTCTAATATATAATGTTATATCTCTACAATAGGTTAAATACTTTTTTTCCCTCATAAATTAAAGCCAGGTCATAGTTCTGTTCAATTTTTTAACAAATGCAGGGTGCATTTTAAGAGTGATATACTTTGGGGGGCATTTTTGCAACACTTAAAAATTCAGGGGCATAAGTTAGAGGGGTCTATAATTTAGGGGGCATAAAAGCTATTAACCCTAATCTTATCTCGTGGTCCTCCGCTAAACAAAATGTAGTCTCTCGCTCTAGCACCGAATCTAAATACCGGACCCTTGCTAATGGTGTTGTTGAGATCTCTTAGATTGAATATGTGTTGTCTGAACTTGGTGTTCCCTTGCCGCAACCACCTCTAGTTTAGTGCGACAATATTAGAACAATCCATTTAGCATCCAATTGGGTGATTCATGCTCACATTAAGCATGTTGAAATTAACTATAATTTTGTTCATGAGCATGTTACAAAGGGCTCTCTCTTGGTGGAACACATTTCGTCTCAAGATTAGTTTAGTAGATTGTCTCACAAAATCCTTCCTGCGACCACCAGATTTCAAGAACTTTGTACCAAACTCACTATCCTCCCTAGGCATGTGGGCTTGAGGGGAAACTATGATTTACTATGGCTGTGTCTAGTAAAATTTTTGTTTTTGAATTTTTTAAATACAAAATTAAAAATATTATTTTATTTTTGTTTCTTTATTTTTAAAAAATAAAAATATGTTTGGTAACTATTTTTGTTTTTTGTTCTTAAAAACAAAACATAATAAACGTGTTTGATAACTTTTACTTTTATTTTTTGTTTAACAATATGAGATGTTGATTTGAAGAAGAGAAAGAAAAAAAACGAAAAGTAAAAAACTGTTTAAAAAAAAATTTGAAAGTGAAAAAATTCTATTTTCAAAATTTTATGAATTTTAATTAAAATTTTAATAAATAATCAATAAAATTTGAATTACCAAAATGTTTAATTGTTAAATTTTTAATTAATTAAATAAAAAATATTTTTTTTAAGTGTTACCAAACATCACCTATCTATTTTTTTCAAATTAATTTGTATTACACATGTCTTGTACTATTCTTCTACGTGTCCTGTATTGCATTGCTAATGCTGAGTATCAGCTATATATGTCTTTGTACTATTCCCTTTTAACTCAAAGAATACAACACATATTTTCATTTTCTTCAATATTATATCAAATATCAACATGTAAATTTAGAGAAGTTATTGTAGCATTATGTAAAAAAATATGTATTTTAGCTAATTTATTAGAGTAGTGTTTTGAGACTACTCTATATTTTACATAAGTCATTCTCAATGCTCTAACTGTAGGAATGAAATGAATAAGTATTTTCAAAATTTTCATATTCTTATAATCTTTTATGCATATTTTTAAATTAGGGTTTAATATCATTTTTTATTTTTAAAAAAATTATTATGTAAGTATAAATTAATAATTAAATAATATTAATATTTTAAAATTAAAATTAGTAATTTAATTATGTTTAAATCATTTTATGGATGAAATAAGAAACATTACATTTATTTTTAAAAATAACTAGCTAAATTAATAATTTATTACAAATACACTAGTTTATTAAAGCATTTAAATAATCAAATCAATTAATAAATGATATAAAAATTATTGTGATAAGATGTGGAATATTTTTAAAAATATTAAATTGTTAAATTAATAATAGTATTTGTTGTCCGTGTTTTCACCAAAGGACACGTGGCAATTCGAGTAAGGCATGTGGCAAGGATGCATACTTCTTCAGATGAGGCCACGCCCTAAAGATCAGTTCTCGGAGGGTGGATTTCTCGGTTAGAGGTCACACCCCTTGGATAAAGGTAGGACACGTACATCTCTCTGAGGCCATACCCCAAGAACTGGTTAGTAGTCCTCAGTTTCCTTACAAACAGTTATCTTCCAGGCCAAAAACCTTGTCCTTGGGATCTAGAAGGCCAACCAAGTGTCAACCGATGCAGGTTTGTAGCGTCAGAGGATCGCCTGACAACCTTTTAGGCGATCTGTCCATAGTATTGTCAATTGTACGATTCGACAATTCACATTCCAACTACGCCATCTGACATGGAGATACGTACAGCATGTCCTGACAGTACCTGGGGTATGTTCCCCATAAAGTAAATACATTTTTGCAGCGGGCTCCGCGAACCTCGCTTGGGTCGTGGTCTCTATTCAATGCAGCTCAATGCATTGAATTGGTATTAATCCCCCAATAACGGGAAGAATGTACATTAATTACGAATGATTAGTATTAATGACCACAAACTCTATAAATAGGGTTGAGAGTCTCATTGTAAAGGGTTCGCTTTTTTAGAGACAAAAACACATTGTAGTCAAAGCAATCTAAATGCTGCGTGAGAATACACCACTGGAGTTTGTCTCAGCAAACTTCTAATCCTCTTAATACATATTAAGAGACTCATGGACTAGGGCTCTTTTATAGCCTGAACCACGTAAAAACATTTGTGTTCTTATTGTTTTTTTTTTTAATTTCTCATTTAAGATTGATATCGAAAAAGGCAGTAAAAAATATTAATTTTATTTGGGAAAAAAGGGTAATAATTTTTTTTTTAAAAAAATACTTAAGGAATGAAAATCTAATTCCTAAAACACGGGATAGATTTCCATACTTATTGGAATTATAAATCTTTTAAAATCTCTTTCCTAAAGTTAAATTGCATTCCATGGAAATTTTTCCATTATAATATCCATTCTTAAACTTTATTAGTATCTTGCACTTAATGAGAATGAGGAAATGAGCTACACCCTTCAATAAGGGGAAAAGTTGAGAACTACCCATTTTTAAGAGTAATTAATTAAAATTAGACACTAAATATATTTAGTTGAACTTTACCTATTATTATCATGAGACTTTTTAAATTACCATTATTTGAGCACATGATTCTAAGTGCTGTTGTAATGAATGTATTCAATCTATGAAAAATTATTCTTTAAAATGTAAAAATCAAGGCTTTAAATGTAAATCATGAATCTTAAAATGTAAACATAAATCTTAAAATGTAAACAACAATTATTTAAAATATAAACCTCAAGACATAAAATATAAACCACAACCCTTTAAAAGTTTAACCTCAAGGCTTAAAATCTAAACCACAACTCTTCAAAATGTAAACCACAAAGCTTAAAATATAAATCATCACTCTTTAAAATTTAAACCACAAGCCTTAAAATTTAAATCGCGACTTGTAAAAATTTAAACCATAAGGCTTAAAGTTAAACCACTAGACTAAAAATTTAAACCACGACCATATAAAATATAAATCATAATCTTTTAAAATCTAAGTCACGACTCTTTAAAAATTTAAGCCACTAGTCTTTAAAATTTAAACCGCCACAAGGCTTAAAATTTAAACAATGTCTCTTTTAAATTTAAACCACAAGACTTAAAATTTAAATAATAACTCTTCAAAATTTAAACCACGATGCTTGAATTTAAACCACAACTCTTTTAAATTTAAACCACGATGCTTAAAAGTCAAACTATTTGGCTTAAAATCTAAACTACAACCATATAAAATATAGACCATGATCATTTAAAATCTAAATTACGACTCTTTAAAATTTAAACCACGACTCTTTAAAATTTAAACCATAAGGCTTAAAATACTACTAGGCTTAAAATCTAAACGACGACCATATGAAATATAAATCATGATTATTTAAAATCTAAATCACGACTTTTTAAAATTTAAACCACTAGTATTTAAAATTTAAACCACGATTCTTTAAAATTTAAACCACACGGCTTAAAATTTAAACCACAAGGCTTAAAATTTAAACCACAAGGCTTAAAATTTTAAAACATAAGGTTTAAAATTTAAACCACGACTTTTTGAAATTTAAACCACAATGCTTAAAAGTTAAACCACTAGGCTTAAAATCTAAACTACAATCGTATAAAATATAAACCATGATCCTTAAAAATCTAAACCACGACTCTTTAAAATTTAAATCACTAGTCTTTAAAATTTAAACCACAAGGTTTAAAAGTTAAACCATGCGATTAAAATATAAATCACAATCATATAAAATATAAAGCATGATCATTTAAAATATGAACCATGGATCCTGTTGACCCAGATTTTTCCCAACTGACACGGAGTCAAAATACGCTTGACGTGGACGAATACGTTGAAAAGAACGTGATGACGAAAATAATAAGAACACAAGATTTTATAGTGGTTCGGCCCCAGGATCTGGTAATAACCTACGTCCACTTGAATTGTTATTGAAATAAGATTCAAAGGGGTGATCAAAGAACTGGGGTTTAATGAGTTTCACTAACTTCTGAAGAAGAAAATATAATTATTCTCGTGTAATCTCTCTCTAATCTCAAATTATCTTTTTGCTCCAAAGAAAAGGATCCGCTTCCCTGAGCCCTCTTCCTCTATTTATAAGCTCAGGGAAGATTTACATTGATTTGTTACAAATATTCTTTCCCAAATAATCGGATACTCAGGAAATCATGGGAGATAATTTCGGATTCCATCATAACTGCCTAAGATTTCCTCTGCGTATTGTAATGCCCCGAATTCTCCGTTGTGTTTAACGGCGTGAATAGTAGGCCGGGAGGGCCACACTTGTTTAATTATTTTATTAATTGATAAAATGCATGTATATGTTGATTATATTATGATATGACGTGAAATGCATGCATGTGAGTCCATATTTCTAATTACAGGGGTGTGATGGTAATTTGGCCCGTTGAGGGTAAATTGATTATTTGTACGCATGTTGGTGATATATCTTGAGACCACATTATGATGTGGGTTTGTTCGAGTCATTTGGCATGAGACGATCAAGGAATGTAAATTATCGGTTTGGTCATAACAGGCTTGAGCTCGGGGCTCGGGGTGACTCTCGGGGTGTTTTAAGGGTTAGAGTGTTACCGGGCATTAAAGGGTAACGGGATGTGAAATATTGGTGTTTGAGAATATTGAGATTAGCGGGAATTGGGAAGCGTTAATTATCATTAACGGTGTAGGTGGAAAGTGCCAAAATTACCCTTGAAGTGGCTTTAGAAGCTTTAAAAGACCTAGGGGTATTTTGGTCATTTGGGATTTGGATATATATGGTTTTAGATGGCTGTAAAAACAGAGTAAAACAGAGACAATTCTTCTTCTCCTTCCCGTACCATCTCCTTCCTTCATTTTCCTTGTGAGTTTTTGTGATCTTGTTGGGGATTTGAGCTTTGGAGCTAGGCCTTGGTACTTTGGGAGAGTGTTCCACTGTGGAAGAGCACCATAACCTGAACTTGAGGTAAGCTTTTAGCCACTAGTTTCCATGTATGCTCTATTTTCGTTTTAAGATTTCAGCTCTAGATTTTGGTGTGGATAGTTTGAATCAAGGGGAGTTTTTGTGGTGTTTTAATTGGGTGTTTACTTGGGTTATGATGGGGGAGAGTTTAGGGTTTGTATTAGAGGTTTGGGTGATGTTTGGAGGTTTAATTGTGTGTTGGAGGAGGTTTTGAACTGGGTTTGAAGGGTTGGTTCCAAGATGGGGGAGAGTTTAGGCTTTGTATTACCTCTGTTTGAGGGGCGGGACGCGGCTTGGCCAAGGAGGGCCGCGACCCTTAGTGGATTTTTGGCCAGAAATGGCTTTTTGGCTCAAGGATGCAAGTTTAAGGCCCCGGGGTTGAACCTACTACCCGGTTGAGTAGTGTTTGATGTCCCGGAGGTTAGGTTTTGGTTTGGGAACCTTTTATTGTTCATTTTATTGATGGAACCCCATAATTGGTTATGACCAGGTAACCGCTAAAGGACCAAAAGGTTGATCATTCTCAGGGTCATTCTTTTCTTCATTCTAGCTCGAACCAGAGGTAAGAAAAACTGCACCCCAAGTGTGACATGCATGGATACTCGTGAGGCATGTTGGTTGTGTAATATGGACATGGATTGAATATAGAATGTTGGGCATGTGTTGCTCACTTGTGCATGGTACTGACTTATTAGTCAGGTTTGGCAAAGGTGCTAGTATCAACTGTGAAGCTGTGACTCATTAGTCAGGTTCGGCAGTGGTACTGGGCACTGATCACGTTGCACTGACTCATCAGTCAGAATTGGCAAAGGTGTTTAGTATCAGCTGTGAAGCTGTGACTTATTAGTCAGGTTCGGCAGTGATACTGGACACTAGTCACATAGCACTGACTCATTAGTCAGAACGGCCATAGCGTGGATCACGCAAGCCAACAGAGATTAGATCTAATCGACCATTAGCGTTGAATGACTCAAAGAGCATTAATGTCAGATCGACCCCGAGGGTCGATGAATGAAATAAGTGCTTGGAGGCTAGTGGCTTACCTAGCAGCAACTCTCCCTCTTGAATCATGTGATGTTCACTCATTGGTTTGAAAGCGTTATGTTCAGTGTGATTATAATGATAATCATTTGATAATGTTTATGAAAAGTATTATGTTTTCTTGCTGGGCTTTGGCTCATGGGTGCTATGTGGTGCAGGTAAAGGGAAAGAAAAGCTCACCTAGCCTTGAGCGGAGAGCTGATGTGGTGATGTGTACATATGCGGCCGCTTGACCACCACGACCAAGGAGTTCTCAGAGGAACTAGGGGGTTTACCCTATTTTTACCGCTTAGGTCGGCGGGATTGTAAATTTAAGACAGTAATGACCATTTTGTACTGAGAACCACTTGTAAATGTTTTGTTTAGCTCTGCAGAGTAGTTTTTAATGAAAATCTCCATTTCCTTTTTATTGGTTTTATGCCTTAACCTGTTAATTACACTTAGAGCACGTTTTTTACCAAAGGACTCGGGTAGCGAGTCAAATTTCCGGTCCACCGTTCACTGTAACTGTTCTGGGGTAGCCAGGGCATTACAAATTGGTATCAGAGCAATGCCAAGGTTAAGGTTCCTGTAGACTGGCTGGGCATGTACACACATCACTGAAGTCAAGCTCGACTCTTGGTTTGGTAACTCTTTATGTAGTTATGTGCATAAATACCTAAATGTGGTGCAAATGCTTTACTTGTATGCATGAGATATTATGAATTGTTATGTGATACATGATGAGTGCTAAGTACCATAAACATGTATCTGTTTGTGCATATTGAATGACTGTGGAATATGATAACTGTCTGCTTGTTCTTGGACCGTGAGGCGGCAAGAGGTTTAGTTATTACTACCTGACTGGCCGTATTGATTGTTATTTCAGTAAGGTATCAGTGACAGAATGAACCCAGAACAGACAGACACTACAGCTGGCCAGAGTGGTCAGGGTCAGAATAATGACAATAGTCAGGGTCAAGAGAATGACCAATCCCAGATTCCACAGCCAGCACCTGCAAACTGGCAGCAATTGTTTAATGATTTGCATAGTGTTGAAACAGGGAGAGGAGCTTCGTCTCCTAAGACAGCAACAAGTGCCTGTAGTGGCCAGTGTTGCAGAGGCACCTCCTGTGTCAGTGCCAGTTATTGGGCAACTGCCTGGGGTTGAGAACAGATTGGAACCTCTTTATGAGCGGTTCAGGAAACAACAACCTCCAGTTTTTGAAGGCAGTGCAGATCCTGTCAAAGCTGAGCAATGGATGAGCATGATTACCACTATTCTTGACTTTATGAAGGTAGTTGGTAGTGAGAGGGTGGCCTGTGCTGCCTATATGTTTCGGGATGATGCCCGGATTTGGTGGGAGGTGGTTGGCCAGACCAAGGATGTTAATCTCCTGAGCTGGGAGGAGTTTCAGACCTTGTTTAATGAAAAGTACTATAATGATGCTATAAGAGCGGCGAAGGCCGATGAATTTATGAGGCTATTTCAGGGAAGCTTATCAGTAACTGAATATGACTTAAAGTTTGACCGTTTGGCAAAGTTCGCCAAAGAGCTGGTGCCCACTGATGGGACCAGGAGAGAGAGATTCCTCCAGGGGCTACAGCCCAGGTTAGCCCGTGACATTCGCATCACCACTGTGGCAGGAGTCACTACTTATGCACAGGTGGTGGAGAAGGCACTCACAGCTGAGAGTGCAGAGACTAAGATCTGGCGTGACAGTGCAGCCAGAAGGGATTTCAGGAGGACAGTTCCTCCATTTGTTGGTTCTGGTAGGGGTGTTGGCCCCAGTGATCAGAAGAGGAAGGTTCCTGATACCTTCCCAGTTCCAGGCCCTGACAGGAGACCTCGTGGTATTACAGTAGGTCATCCTGGGAGTAGTGAAGCCTGGAAGGCTCATCCTGAATGCCCTAGGTGCAAGAGGCGCCATTTGGGGGAGTGTAGGGCAAAGGCCTGATATTTGTGTGGAGTAGTGGGTCACCTTAAGAAAGATTGCCCTCAGATAGGGAAAGAAGAACCCAGAAAGGTGGACAACTCGGCCCCAGCTCGAGTGTTCACGTTGACTCAAGCAGAAGCTGAGGCTTCCCCCTCAGTTGTTACAGGTCAGCTTCTTAGTGCAGGAACCCCTTATCATGTGTTAATTGATTCTGGTGCTACACATTCCTTTGTTGCTAGTAGCATTATTGGTAGGTTGTGTAGACCTTGTGATTTCTATGATGTGGGGTTTGGTACTTTGTTACCCACTGGAGAGGTAGTGGTGTCCAGAAGATGGGTCAGATCTTTGCCAGTGACAGTAGAGGGCAGAGAGTTGTCAGTGGACTTGATAGAGTTAGTTATGACTGACTTTGATATGATACTGGGTATGGATTGGTTGGCAAAGTATGGGGCAACCATTGACTGCAGAAGGAAGATGGTCACCTTTGAGCCTGAAGGTGAGGATCCTTTTGTGTTTGTTGGTACTGTGCATGGACCTCGCGTTCCTATGATTTCTGTGTTGAGGGACAGGGATCTACTGCAGAGAGGTTGCATTGGGTTCTTAGCCAGTGTGGTTGACACCACTCAGGTCATGCCAGTGAGATCAGAGGACACTAGACTTGTATGTGAGTTTCTGGATGTGTTTCCGGAAGATTTGCCAGGATTGCCACCACACAGGGAGATTGAGTTTGTTATAGAACTGGCACCAGGGACGGAGCCAGTGTCTAGAGCACCATACAGAATGGCCCCAGCTGAGTTGAAAGAATTGAAAGTGCAGTTGCAAGAATTGCTAGATATGGGTTTCATTAGACCTAGTTTTTCACCCTGGGGTGCGCCAGTTCTGTTTGTGAAGAAGAAAGATGGTTCTCTGAGAATGTGTATAGATTACAGGGAACTGAATAAGTTGACAATTAAGAACCGATATCCTTTGCCAAGGATAGATGACTTGTTCGATCAGCTGCAAGGTATGAAGGTATTCTCTAAGATCGACCTTCGTTCTGGTTATCATCAGTTAAGAGTCAAGGAGGGAGATATATCGAAGACTGCTTTTCGTACCAGGTATGGGCATTATGAGTTTCTAGTTATGTCATTTGGATTGACTAATGCCCCTGTTGCTTTCATGGATATGATGAACAGAGTGTTCAAGGATTACTTAGACCAGTTTGTGATCGTCTTCATCGATGATATTCTGGTATATTCTCAGACTGAGTCAGAGCATGAGCAGCATCTGAGGTTGGTTCTACAGAGACTGAGGGAACACAGATTGTTTGCTAAGTTCAAGAAGTGCGAATTATGGTTGTCTCAAGTATCCTTTCTTGGGCATATTGTCAGTAAGGAGGGGATTAAGGTAGATCCAGTAAAGATCGAAGCGGTCAGAGATTGGCCAAGGTCAAAGAATGCTTCTGAGGTTAGAAGTTTCCTTGGATTGGCAGGTTATTACAGGCGGTTCGTGGAAGGGTTCTCGAAGATTGCTAGTGCTTTGACTGAGCTGACACGCAAGAGCCAGAAATTTGTGTGGTCAGATAAGTGTGAGAACAGCTTCCAGGAACTGAAGCAGAGATTGATTACAGCTCCGATTCTGAGTCTTTTGACAGATCAGGAGAAGTTTGTGATTTACTGTGATGCTTCTCATCAGGGTTTGGGCTATGTTTTGATGCAATCAGAGAGAGTTATAGCTTATGCTTCTCGTCAGTTGAAGGAGTATGAAAAGAGATATCCTACTCGTGATCTGGAGTTGGCGGCGGTGGTTTTTGCTTTAAAGATATGGAGGCACTATCTCTATGGAGAGAAGTGTGAGATTTATACAGACCACAAGAGCCTGAAGTATTTCTTCACCCAGAAAGACCTGAATATGAGGCAAAGGCATTGGCTGGAGTTAGTAAAAGACTATGATTGCGAGATTTTGTATCACCCAGGAAAAGCCAACGTGGTAGCTGATGCTTTGAGCCGGAAGGGTCCGGGGCAGATTCATGGTATGAAGCTGGTAGCCAGAGAGTTAGCAGAAGATATGACCAGAGCTGGTATAGAGTTGCTGGTGGGCCAGTTAGCTAACATTGCTCTACAATCTACGCTGTTAGAAAGGATCAAAGAGGGTCAGTTGTGTGTTCCACAGCTGATCAAGATTAGAGAGGATGTTCTGGCTGGAGCATCCAGAGATTATACAGTGTCTGAGGTAGGCTTGTTGAGGTACAAGGGGCGAATATGTGTTCCGTTAGACACTGCATTGAGGCGAGAGATTCTGGATGAATCTCATACTACACCTTACTCTTTGCATCCAGGCACCACGAAGATGTACCAGGATGTGAGATCATTATATTGGTGGTCGGGGATAAAGAGAGATGTAGTAGAGTATGTGGCTAAGTGCTTGACATGTCAAAAGGTCAAGGCTGAGCATCAGAGGCCGGCAGGGTCACTGCAGCCTCTGGATATCCCAGAGTGGAAGTGGGAAGACATCACAATGGACTTTGTGGTGGGCTTACCCAGGACTACTGGTCAGCATGATTCCATTTGGGTGATAGTGGATCGCTACACCAAGTCAGCTCACTTTCTGCCAGTGAGGACTACATTTACAGTTGATCAATATGCAGATCTTTATGTGAGAGAGGTCGTGCGGCTCCATGGTGCACCTAGGTCGATTGTGTCAGATCGGGACCCCACTTTTACTTCCAAGTTCTGGGGGAGTTTGCAGAAAGCCATGGGGACAAAATTGAAGTTCAGTAACGCTTATCATCCTCAGACAGATGAGCAATATGAGAGGACGATCCAGATTTTGGAAGACATGCTGAGAGCGTGTGTGTGCTGGATTTCGGTGGGTCTTGGAGTAAGTATCTGCCTTTGATAGAATTCTCCTACAACAACAGTTACCAATCTACCATTGGAGTAGCACCTTATGAGATGCTATATGGTAGGAAGTGCAGATCTCCCATCCATTGGGATGAGACAGGAGAAAGGAGATACTTAGGTCCTGATGCAGTTCAGAGGACCAGTGAAGCTATTGAGAATATTAGAGCTAGAATGCTTGCTTCTCAGAGTAGACAGAAGAGCTATGCAGATCCCAAGCGTAGGAACGTGGAGTTCCAGGCAGGAGACTATGTTTTCCTTAGAGTCTCGCCATGGAAAGGGGTGAGAAGGTTTGGGAAGAAAGGCAAGCTGAGTCCTAGATTTGTAGGTCCATTTGAGGTCCTGGAGAGGGTTGGTCAGGTGGCTTACAAATTGGATTTTCCTCCGGCGTTGTCTGGCGTGCATAATGTATTTCATGTATCAGCTCTTCGGAGGTATGTATCTGATGTAGGCCATATTTTGAGTTATGAAGATCTGGAACTTAAGCCAGATCTCTCCTTTGAGGAGCAGCCAGTTCAGATACTTGATAGAAAGGACAAGGTCCTCAGGAATAAGACAATACCTTTGGTTAAGGTATTGTGGAGGAACAGCAAGGTCGAGGAGGCGACCTGGGAGCTGGAGTCAGATATGCAGAGTCAGTATCCCGAGCTGTTCAGGTAAATTTCGAGGACAAAATTTCAGTAAGGAGGGGATAGTTATAATGCCTTTAATTCTCCGTTGTGTTTAACGGCGTGAATAGTAGGCCGGGAGGGCCATACTTGCTTAATTATGTTATTAATTGATAAAACGCATGTATATGTTGATTATATTATGATATGACGTGAAATGCATCCATGTGAGTCCATATTTCTAATTACAGGGGTGTGATGGTAATTTGGCCCAATGAGGGTAAATTGATTATTTGTACGCATGTTGGTGATATATCTTGAGACCACATTATGATGTGGGTTTGTTCGAGCCATTTGGCATGAGACGATCAATGAATCTAAATTATCGGTTTGGTCATAACAGGCTTGAGCTCGGGGCTCGGGGTGACTCTCGGGGTGTTTTAAGGGTTAGAGTGTTACCGGGCATTAAAGGGTAACGGGATGTGAAATATTGGTGTTTGAGAATATTGAGATTAGCGGGAATTGGGAAGCGTTAATTATCATTAACGGTGTAGGTGGAAAGTGCCAAAATTACCCTTGAAGTGGCTTTAGAAGCTTTAAAAGACCTAGGGGTATTTTGGTCATTTGGGATTTGGATATATATGGTTTTAGATGGCTGTAAAAACAGAGTAAAACAGAGACAATTCTTCTTCTCCTTCCCGTACCATCTCCTTCCTTCATTTTCCTTGTGAGTTTTTGTGATCTTGTTGGGGATTTGAGCTTTGGAGCTAGGCCTTGGTACTTTGGGAGAGTGTTCCACTGTGGAAGAGCACCATAACCTGAACTTGAGGTAAGCTTTTAGCCACTAGTTTCCATGTATGCTATATTTTCGTTTTAAGATTTCAGCTCTAGATTTTGGTGTGGATAGTTGGAATCAAGGGGAGTTTTTGTGGTGTTTTAATTGGGTGTTTACTTGGGTTATGATGGGGGAGAGTTTAGGGTTTGTATTAGAGGTTTGGGTGATGTTTGGAGGTTTAATTGTGTGTTGGAGGAGGTTTTGAACTGGGTTTGAAGGGTTGGTTCCAAGATGGGGGAGAGTTTAGGCTTTGTATTACCTCTGTTTGAGGGGCGGGACGCGGCTTGGCCAAGGAGGGTCGCGGCCCTTAGTGGATTTTTGGCCAGAAATGGCTTTTTGGCTCAAGGATGCAAGTTTAAGGCCCCGGGGTTGAACCTACTACCCGGTTGAGTAGTGTTTGATGTCCCGGAGGTTAGGTTTTGGTTTGGGAACCTTTTATTGTTCATTTTATTGATGGAACCCCATAATTGGTTATGACCAGGTAACCGCTAAAGGACCAAAAGGTTGATCGTTCTCAGGGTCATTCTTTTATTCATTCTAGCTCGAACCAGAGGTAAGAAAAACTGCACCCCAAGTGTGACATGCATGGATACTCGTGAGGCATGTTGGTTGTGTAATAGGGACATGGATTGAATATAGAATGTTGGGCATGTGTTGCTCACTTGTGCATGGTACTGACTTATTAGTCAGGTTTGGCAAAGGTGCTAGTATCAACTGTGAAGCTGTGACTCATTAGTCAGGTTCGGCAATGGTACTGGGCACTGGTCACGTTGCACTGACTCATCAGTCAGAATTGGCAAAGGTGTTTAGTATCAGCTGTGAAGCTGTGACTTATTAGTCAAGTTCGGCAGTGATACTGGACACTAGTCACATAGCACTGACTCATTAGTCAGAACGGCCATAGCGTGGATCACACAAGCCAACAGAGATTAGATCTAATCGACCATTAGCGTTGAATGACTCAAAGAGCATTAATGTCAGACCAACCCCGAGGGTCGATGAATGAAATAAGTGCTTGGAGGCTAGTGGCTTACCTAGCAGCCACTCTCCCTCTTGAATCATGTGATGTTCACTCATTGGTTTGAAAGCGTTATGTTCAGTGTGATTATAATGATAATCATTTGATAATGTTTATGAAAAGTATTATGTTTTCTTGCTGGGCTTTGGCTCATGGGTGCTATGTGGTGCAGGTAAAGGGAAAGAAAAGCTCACCTAGCCTTGAGTGGAGAGCTGATGTGGTGATGTGTACATATGCGGCCGCTTGACCACCACGACCAAGGAGTTCTCAGAGGAACTAGGGGGTTTACCCTATTTTTGCCGCTTAAGTCGGCGGGATTGTAAATTTAAGACAGTAATGACCATTTTGTACTGAGAACCACTTGTAAATGTTTTGTTTAGCTCTGCAGAGTAGTTTGTAATGAAAATATTCATTTCCTTTTTATTGGTTTTATGCCTTAACCTGTTAATTACACTTAGAGCACGTTTTTGACCAAAGGACTCGGGTAGCGAGTCAAATTTCCGGTCCACCGTTCACCGTAACTGTTCTGGGGTAGCCAGGGCGTTACACGTATAATGTGCGTACGACCAGTTTGGTCGTATGAAGAAACCGATCGCATGATACAGGATGTCTTCTTGGTCGATAATCGAACACAGATTCTGCCAGGTGTCAGCCACGTGTAATTAATGCCTGCCATGTCACTCACTTCTGATTTTAGGGATAACAGATCCTTAAAATTTAAACCCCGAGTCTTTAAAATTTAAACTACAGGGCTTAAAATCTAAACCGCAACTTTTTAAAATTTAAACCACAAGACTTAAAATGTAAATCACGACTCTTTAAAATTTAAACCATAAGGCTTAAAATGTAAACCACAATGCTTAAAAGTTAAACCACGCGATTAAAATCTAAACCGCGACTATATAAAATATATACTATGATTACATAAAATATAAACCATGATCCTTTAAAATCTAAACCACGACTCCTTAAAATTTAAATCACTAGTATTTAAATTTTAAACTACAAGACTTGAAATTTAAACCACAAGACTTAAAATTTAAACCATAAGACTTAAAAGTTATACTACTAGGCTTAACAAAATAAAATGTATAGATTTTTATCTATTAATTTAACTATGTATTTGTTGCGTTTCTTTCTTATTAAATATTATTCAAAGCTATTAACTAATAGTAAAAAGAGTTGGATATGATGGTTATGTTGCTTCTTATGTTATTCTAATGGACATGTGTTTGACTCTTGACAACTACAATTAATGCAATTTTTTTATAACACGCCTGAACACCTTGGGTACATTTAAATCGGGTATAAAAGTAAGAGAATTAATAAATGGGTAAAAATTAAAATGGTTATCTAAAAGTGGGCACCTAGTCTAATTTCTTCTTCAATAATATTATCTTCAATGAGGGATATAAATATTATGTTATATTTGGCACAAAAAAATCAATATGTGATATATTTGACATAATTTTTAGTACTATACTCCAATACAATTTTGTAAAAGTTTGTGCAAAAATTAATCATTCATTAATGCTCATTTTATATTTATTGAAAATATACAAAATGTAATAATTTTTTATATATTTTATTGTTAATAGTTAGAGATAATAATAAAATAATAAGATAAAAAGTCTAACATTTAATGGTGATTATTAAAAATAATAAAAATGACATAAAAGTAAATAAAAAGTGTAGTATTTATGGTGATGTAAAATATGTATCATGATATATTGTGTGCCAAATTTGATACAATTTTTAGTATGTGTCAAATTTTGCACAACTTTTAATATATTATTGGAACAACTTTTTTATAATGTGAACTATATTTTAACAATACATAATCAATTTAACACTCCATTAGAAATGCTCAAAGGATATTGTGTTTGAATTTATTATTTCATAATCACTAAATCACATTAAACAGGCTTTATATCATCATTCATTGTTTGTTTAAATATTATTGTTTGTTTAAATATTATTCTCATCCATCATAACATTTGTAGCATTGTAGGCAATTATTCAGTTAAATCCTACTCGAGCAGCACTTAAATTAAATCTTATCTTTCTTTGGTTTCGGCCAGTGGTGCTCACTGCTAGTTTGTGATGCCTGATGTTGACCTCAACTTTATCATCTATTGGAAGTGATACTTTTGGGCTTCCTATATTTCCAGTAGTTTAGGCTCATTATCTAAATAAATTGATTTTGACTAGACACTAGATAATATTGACTTTCTTTTTAGCTAGGGCAGGGGGCAAAAAGAAAAAGAAAAAGAAAAAGATCAAATAAATAGAGCTGACTTCAAAATAAGATTGGATTGGAAATATCTTTTAATAGGAAGCTATAGATCTACTTCCAGCTGTGCTTGGCCTTGGCTAAGTGGGCTCCCTTTATGATGTTCAATCCAAATCAATGTCGCAATTCAGGGTCAGCATCCAATAATTCAAAGGTTAAAAGAATCGAAGTGGGTTTATGTTTCTTTGTTATTCATTTACTACAGGATATGGCACAAAACCGATATTTTATATCTCAATATGTAATTAAAGCCAGTGATTGAATTTTTGTAAGTAAAAAAACTTAAGTGGATGACAATTTCTCAATTTTAGTTTATATCCATTTCCTTATGGACCAACACAACAGGATTGTCCGCGTTTCATTCCAGGCCATTGGGCCAATGCCCATATGTTATTTGCCTTTGTCTACGTCATATGTCACAATAATTACTAACTAAGCAATAGGAAACAACAAAAATTCTATTATTTTATTAATGGTTCGACAACACATTAACATTCACGTGCCTGTGCCTGTGCCTGTGCCTGTGCCCGGCTTCTGCATTGTCGGCCGGCCTCAACATTACATTATTATTATTTTCTCAAAAAGAAAAAAAATCCAGACAAACTTTCCTTCTTTAACAGGGATTTGGTGGGTCTAGTATTATGCCAATTTTTATGGTGTACTATGCCAATTTTTATCTATTTTGTTCTTCCTGTACGATTGATTACAATGGTGTATATTTTTGTCTACTATCATAGTCAATTGTAATTTTAACACACATAAATTCTAATTTTTTATACCATAGTATTTATTGTTGTTATAACCGCCAATTTATCTATTTTTAGAAAATTCTAAATAATTTAGAGTATAAAAAATAATATCTAAAATAATATTTACTCATGTGACAATACTAAAAATTTAAAACCCTGTTTCGGCACATCAAATTATTCAAACGAAATAGAAAAGTTGCATAATGAACATCGTATATAAAAATATATCATTCACCATATAGTACATAAAAAAACATGTAGGAAAAATATAACGTATATAATACTTGAATAAACGCAATATGATAAATACAATATTTATAACTATTAAATTAAAGATACATAAATATTATAATTATAAATAATACAATATAAATAGCTATAATATAAATAACAATATTATAATTATAAATAACACAATATAAATAACAATTATAATTAATTTAGAGAATAATTATAAAGAACAAAATAAAAGTCGAGGCCTGTATAACACACAGTTTCCTTAAAACAGATTCGCCGCCTCTATGAGGTTTCGACCTCCCATGATACAATGGTGAACGACAAGTAACTCAATTACTTCGCCGAACCAAATATGCCTGAATTCTATCACACAACAAATGATCTAAGAACTCTAAAGAGTAAAAAGAGAAAAACAATATTGAAACGAATTCTATCACACAACAAATGATCTAAGAACTCTAAAGAGTAAATAGAGAAAAACAATATTGAAAATATATATATGTATATGTTTTTGGTGTGTTTAAACTACAATGCTCATGTTCTCTATATATGCCAAAAATGAGAGGTTTAACCTCTTATTACCAATGTGGGACAAATCCCAATTGGTTTTTTTCATTAAAAAAATTCTAACAATCCCCCACATGAATGAAAACTGACACAAGAATAACCAACAAATGATTTAGACCTAGGTGATAGAGTTCAACGTTAGAAACCCGCATAGGATAGGTAGGTGTTACCCTTTGAACCTTCCCTTGTGTAAGTATATTTACTTTACTGGCTGATCAGTAGACGCGATGTCTTTGAACTGTTTTGCCGTTCGTGTAAACGATGATATACCACACACAGGAATCTTTCCTGACATATATTGGTTTTTCAAGATTATGTTCGTTTTGGCCCTGAACATTTCCCTGGTTTTGCAAGAGATATTCTAAGAATTGAGCCCTTATTCAATCCCTATAGAAGCGGCCCATCTTCTCTCTCACATAGGTGATTTTCTTAATTAAGAGTAACCCGTATTACTCTGCTCGACATTTTGACGCATAAGAAATCATTACAAGCATAGCTTAACCTTTTCCTTACAGTTATCACCGTTTCATCATAGGAATGGACAATGAGGATAACCCCCACAGTGATCCAACATAATATTTATAGTTTTAGTTGTCCCTTTGAACCTAGATCTTGGGATCTCCAGTCAACTAGGTGGGGTGTCTACTGTATTGACTTTATTCATTCATGGGCTTTAGACCCATTCTCCTCGATGATTTTTCAACCAACTCTCTATTTAACCCTTTGGTTAGCGGATACGCAATATTATCCTTTGACTTCACATAGTCAATAGAGATAACTCCAGTTGAGAGTAGTTGTCTAATGGTATTGTGTCTACGACGTATATGTCTAGACTTACCATTATACATATTATTATGTGCCCTACCAATTGCAGATTGACTATCGCAATGTATGCCAATGGCTGGCACTGGTTTAGGCCATTTTGGAATATCTTCTAAAAATTGACGAAACCATTCAGCTTCTTCGCCACACTTGTCTAAGGCAATAAACTTAGATTCCATCGTGGATCTAGCTATTACCGTTTGTTTAGAAGATTTCCATGATACAGCTGCACCACCGAGTGTAAACAGATATCCACTCGTAGACTTTGAGTCTTTCATATCAGATATCCAATTAGCATCACAATACCCTTCAAGTACTGCTGGATATTTAGTATAGTGCAGCCCATAGCTACGAGTAAATCGTAAGTACCTAAGTACTCTTGTTATTCCTTTCCAGTGGTCAGACCCTGGATTACTCGTGTATCTACTCAGTTTACTAACTGCGTAGGCAATATCAGGTCTTGTACAACTCATTAAGTACATTAGACTTCCAATAATTCTAGAGTACTCTGCCTGAGAGACACTCCCCCCTTTGTTCTTGAACAAATGTAGACTCGAATCTATAGCGGTTCTGGATACACCAGAATCTTCTTTGTTGAATTTCTCAAGAATTTTGTCCACATAATGTGACTGACTTAGAATGATCTTATCAGATGTCCTTGAGATTTGAATCCCCAAAATGACATCTGCTAGACCCATATCTTTCATGTCAAATTTCGAGTTCAACATACTCTTGATAGATTTGATCATCTTATCACTGCTTCCAACAATGAGCATGTCATCTACGTAAAGACACAAAATGACATAGTCATTATCTGTTTCTTTAACATAAATACATTTATCGCATTCATTGATTTTGAAGCCATTTGCCAACATAGTTTGGTCAAATTTCTCATGCCATTGTTTTGGTGGTTGCTTTAAACCATATAAAGATTTCACTAATTTACATACTTTTCTTTCTTGACCTGGGGAGGAAAACCCATCGGGTTGTTCCATATAAATTTCTTCATTTAAATCCCCATTTAGAAAAGCAGTTTTCACATCCATTTGATGTACTTCAAGATTGTGTAACGCAGCAATATCAAGTATCATCCTAATGGAATTTATTCTCGTCACAGGAGAATAAGAGTCAAAGTAATCAAGGTCTTCACGCTGCTTATAACCTTTAATTCCAAGTCGTGCCTTATACTTATCGTTTAAGTTGATTCTCAACTTCGGTCTTATGGAGAACAAATTTCTCTATAGCCTCGTCTTTGGTTTTTAGCAAATACACATAGCAATATTTCGTGCTATCATCGACAAAAGTAATAAATTACTTATTGCCTCCCCTTGTTTGAACAAATTTTAAATCACATACATCGCTATGGATTAAATTTAGGGATTCATTATTCCTTTCAATCGTTTTGAAGGAAGACCTTGTTAGTTTTGCCTCAACACAGGTTTCACACTTATGATTTGAATCAATGTGGAATTTTGGTATGTGATTCAAGTTAATTAATCTCCGTAAAGTATCATAATTAACATGTCCTAGTCTACCATGCCAAACATTGGAAGACTCAAGCAAGTAAGTAGAAGAGTTATTAACTTTATTGATAATTGGTTTAACAACCATTACACTGGGTTTAAACAACCCATCAGTTACATAACCCCTTCCCACATACATTCCACTTTTGGACAGAACAACTTTGTCTGACTCAAATACAATTCGGAATCCGTATTTGTTCAACAGTGAACCAGACACTAGGTTTTTCCGAATCTCTAGTACGTACAGTCATTTTTAGGATCACACTTCCTTGACCCGCAATTTTAGATATGGTAGAATTTCCCATGAAAATCTTCTCGCCATTATCTACCTGTTCAAAAGATTTAAACAAACTCTTGTTTGAGCATACGTGCCGAGTGGCACCAGTATCAATCCACCACTCCATTGGGTTGGAATTGACTAGGTTTATCTCAGACACCATGACTGATAGATTTATTAGATCAAACTTAAAGAAAATTCTTAGGTTAGCCTGGAAGGGTAAAAAACCCAACCATTCGTGGTCTAGCCTCTCGTAGAATAAATCTATTAAGTATTTATCCAGCCTCAAATATCTCTACTAGATAATTTCCAAAGAACACTATAAGGGTCTAGCCCCTGCCTCAGCAGTCTAGTTTCTTTGAAAATATTCATTTCCCAGAACTTCTCTAGTGAGATTTAAGTTCAAACGAACTTTTCGCAATTACAATATCTTTCAATATATAGATATAGAAATATCACTAATAGATATATTAAACATTATAATAATATAAAATATATCTAACATTCAAATATTATATTTAGACAATAATCTGTTTTAAGATTGTAGGAAAAATATAACGTATATAATACTTGAATAAACGCAATATGATATGTTGACCGCGTTTTTGGCCAACGACGTGTAGATGTCAAAACGACAAAAACCTTCAAGAGAAATATACGACACAGACAATTTTTATAGTGGTTCAGCCCCAATGATTACAGATCTACACTCAAGATCAGATGAACCTGAGTTAACTGAGTTTCTTCAGTGCAGATTACAAGAATACAAGAGTTCTCTCAAGATACAATCACTCTCTCTCTAGAAAATTAGAATTCGGATCTCTTTATGATGCCATGAGCCTTGTATTTATAGGCTCAGGATCGTACAGATGATGTCCCCCATAATCGGGATATTTTTTTATTCTCACTATATTTAATTAATAATAATATTCAAAATACATGATACACTATATTTATGGGATAATCTGAGAGATTCCTGCGCAGGTAAGACCGATTCTTGTTGAAGCCGTTTCTGGGATTTTTGGCGTAGCCCTACTCTGTCTAGTCGATCCATATCACACTCAGGCTGGTCGGCCAAACCTTCACTGGTCAGACAAACACCATACTGGGCGGACATGCACTTGACTGGGCAGACACGCACCTGACTGGTCTGACAAACACCTTACTGGGCGGACACGCACTTGACTGGGCAGACACGCACCTGACTGGTCGGCCAAGGTCATGCCTGGGCGGACAAGCATGTGAATGGTCGGCCAAGGTCATGCCTGGGCGAACAAGCATGTGACTGGTCGGCCAAGGTCATGACTGGTCGGTCACGACACTTGACTGGCCAGTCAAAAATCTTCACTGGTCTACTGGGTCACTCCTAAGCGAGATTACCCAACCATTCCTTGCCATTTGTCGCTTTTATTGCCACGTCATCGTTTTCAAATTTTGGGGATAACATTTTCCCCCCAAGTTTATTATATGATGTTCTCACATAATAAACTTTTTTCTCCACTGTTGACGGCATAATAAAAAAAATCTAACTGTTCATTTTCCCGCCCATGCAACAGACCACGACTCCATAGCAGACCACGATCACTGGAATTAACTGCTCACAATCGTGGGGAGAAAAAATACTCAAGGAATTCCAAGGGTCTAAAAATAAGTGGCAATTTCCACTTTTTTTTTCCTTAAATAGACCCATGTGTGCCCATATTCTCATAAGCAAAAATTTCTCTCTTCCTTCACCTTTTTCCCTCTCTGGCCGAATACCCATAAGCTTCCTTCTTGGCCGAAAAGTTCAAGGATCTTCAGGGAAAATATCTCATTTCTTCAAGAAAATCCAAGGGTTCTTCAAGATTGGGTAAGTCCTTCTTCTTCATCTTTTCCTATGTGTTTTTTTCTTTTCAAAGATTTTAGAAAAAAATGAGTAGGCCGATCCCCCATAGGAAACTTTCCCCTTGAGTTTGTGTATGAATCTTTGAAATACAATGTGTTTTGTGGCTGTTTTGATGTTGTTTAGGTTATGGGTAACCCAATTTTATCTTCAATTTCATAGAAATTTAAAGAAAAATGATTTATTCAACCTAAACCATAAATATGGGTTTATGGGTAATGGATGGTATATAGGATCTCAAGAACATTTGAAAGCTTTCAAATCACCCCTTTTGATCTTGTTGTTGTGTATTTTGGATGAGGAATTGTGTTTGTGTTCATGGAATTTAGGGCTTTTGTTTTTCGGAATAGGTTTAGGGTTGTGCATGGTCATGTCCAATCGGCCATAGTTTGATTTTTCTTGTTGTTTGAACACTTGGGCACTTTTTCACGCCCTAAACCGCTCCGATGTAAGGGCACCATTACTCGGCCATGCCCTTGGATGCTCGAATGCATCACTCCGATCGGACCCTATGCCATTCACTCGGACATGGCGCGTATCAACTCCTTGGACAGGCACGGCTGCTCGGATGCATCGCTGGCCCCTCGAACGCCTCAGCATCCGCTCGGAGCCCCACGCTCAGCTCCTCGGATAGCTGCCCAGACACGCACATACGGCACGCTGCTCGGACACCACGCTGGCCCCTCGGACACACGCACACACGGCACGCTAGGACACCACGCTGGCCCCTCAAACACACGCACACACGGCACGCTGCCTGGACACACGTTCATTCTAGGGACCTTAGGCACTTTTAGGCACAAAAATTCTTTTTTTCCTCATGCATGCTATATTTTTACTACTTAGATAAATTTTTTTTGAGTAGAAAAATAAACATTTCCCTGTTGAACTGATTGATTTATATTTGTATGGTTACTCACCTCCCCACTTTTATTTTTGTAGATGAATCGCTTCGACTATAGGGGAGGTGAAAACCATACAAACTTTGACACTTCCATCCCGCAATCGAGCGATACTCCTCAAAGCAGCGACTCTTCGTCGAAGTCTCCTAGTAGTCGCACTCCTGAGGATCGCCTTCGCCGTTTTAATAAGATCCTCCCCCGATCAGCCTTATATTTCCTTCACGAAGAGCATTTCCTCCATCAACAGGCTGAATAGTCAGAAATGAGGGTAAAGAAATCTAACAGACTTCCTCAGGACCAGGACCCTCAGGTCGCTCGCAGAGCGGTACAGAAAGTGGTGGAACGCAGTGAGGTCCGAACTGCAGCTTCTTCAAGACCACCCCTCCAGACACAAAAACCCAATAAGCCTCGGCGAAAAATTACTCAGAAATGCACTACCGAGATCCAGTGCTTGGCTGTCCAAAAACCAAGAAAGGAAGGAGAAGAAACACCTTCTTGGTTTACTGCCAAACCTTCGAAACTTAACCCTGGGATGTTCGACAAACACATCCAAACCTTGGGCCTGAGAGGGGTTAATGTGATATGTCCGCGCCCTCATCAGAGAGCTAATAGGCCTGGCGGACCTTACTGTGCCTGGTCTAGGCACCATGTATACGCAGGAGCTACCATCCCGCTACACTTCTTCTTCTGGTCAGTAGCTGACTATTTCAACGTCTCTCCCTTCCAGATTGCTCCCAATGGGATTCAGGCGTTGGCCGCTCTATACATCCTTTACTTCCTGCAAGGCTGGGATCCACCCACTCCTCACGAAATACACTACATATTCAACTTCAGAACCAACCTGAGCCACAAGGACACAGGTTTTTTCCACCTCTTCCATAGGCATAAAGGGATTAAATACCTCCATGGTATTGCTCACAAGTCGAATCCTGGAAAATACTATAAAGAGTATTTTCTCACTTCGGACATTAAGGCCAACAACTTGGCCTTTACACACGCGGGTCCATTTCACCAGCCCTTGCCTACCAAAGAAATGTGTGCCCGAGCAGAGGAGTTGGCTAATATGTGCACCGAGGAGAAGGATGTGAAAGAGTTGGTTACTGTGGATATTCTTTAGATGGTGGGATTGTTACCAAGTAACCAGAACATCATGGTAGAGAGTACTACTGAGGAGGCGAACGCAACCGACCAGTCCAACGCCGATACTGAGGTAATGACCGATTAGTTCTCTCATGGACCATCTCCCCACTCTCGCAGACCAGGTGACCTCATCATTAGGGAACCCTAGCCAGAGGACCAATGCAGACGTGTTATTCCCACACAGCCCGGGAAAGGAGAGACCATCCAACTTCATGGAGACTCAAGCTCATCATCTGATGAAGAGGATGACTTCCTTGACCAAATCCTAAACTCAGGTCTAGTAGTCATAGTGAGATGTTTGGTTTTAAATAACTTGGTTATATGGGATTTATAGAGCTGTTTGGTAGTTGTAAAGTATTTATCCACATATTGCTTTATTTTTTACTAACAAACCTTGTGCTTTCTCTTTTGCAGATTCAGAGATGTTTAGGCAATTCAACACCTCTCTTGCCCCAAAGGGAAATCTAGGAAAGGAAGTGGATCCACCCCTCCAAGAAAAGTCCCAAGGACCACTCCGCCTAGCCAAGGGAGACAACCCGAGGAGTCAATCGCAATCCTGTAGCTGACTCCTTCCTCACTTCCTCCCTTTGCGAGCCTAACCCCTACTCGCCTGTTTGGCTTGAGTGAGGCCCTTCGCACTGCTGGTAATATTGGTAAGGAACTGCTTGACCACACTCTCCATGATGCTTCAATAATTCAAAGCTTTGAATCCTTACCTCGGCTTAGCGTTGAAGTCGTCTTACAAAGAGGGCTCGCTCAGTTGATGAATGTAAGTATTCTATGAAAGGACAATTTGTTATTAATATTTTTACTTGTAATAACCTCCTATTTTCCATGCATTCACTCATCACCATCAGTCACGCTCAGCACCGAGCAGTTGACTATAAGGAGTTGATCAAGGTCCTAAATGATCAACTAGTGGATGCTCAAGCTAGAGTGGAGACTTTAACTGCTTCGGAAAAGGATCTCAAATCCAAGGTGGAGTAGGCAGAGAAGACCGTGGCTGAGCGGGATGAGTCTCTTAGGGGGCTGGCCGACGAGAACCAAAAACAAACCCAAACCACCAAGTCGTTGACCGATCAGCTGGAGAAACTAACTCGTGAGAACGAGGAATTGACTCGTGAGAGTGAGGAGCTAAGGCGAGAGAAAGAAGCAGATCTTGCTCGCTACGAGGAAATCTGCTTCAACTGCTTTTACCAGGTGTGGAAGCTGAACAAGCCTCTCAACCTCGACTTTCTCACAGAGGAGGCCAAGGCAGAAGATCTTGCGAAATGTGAGGCAAAGGCTGCTGAGGAAGCAGCTAATCCTGCTGGCACTACACCTTTTTCCCCCACGTTGTCATTCCGACCGGAAGAAGCAGCTGATGCTGAGGAAGGTGTTGATCAACCTGCCATAGCCGACCAGTGAGCTCCCATCTGCCCAGAGAGGCCTCCATCCGACCAGAGAGGTTGTCATCCGACCAGCTAACTAGTAGACCTTTATTTTAACACTTTACTTTTATTTACTTAATCATTTAAAAGTTTTATTATATAGATGGTAATAAGTAGATTTTGTCACTTTTGGGTAAGTATGGATTTTATATTAAATGAATTATACATAGTCAAGTTTTCCTAATTATTTATGGTAACTTTGTTTATAATAAGTATGTTTAATATAAAATTAATCACTATGTATATTTCTTGATTCTAATTGATTTAAATTAAGTAACATGAAATATGTTTGTGCCCAAGTAAGATCAATTTCGACATGAACCTGGTTTGGAATTAAGTCCAGGCTCATCATTTTTCTGATGATACAGAATGATCTTCTATTACATTTGAATTTCTCAAAGTAATTGAGAGTTATTTTTAGAAACTCTCTGATTTGATCTGATTGAAATCAAGAACAAGATTTGATTTGCTTAGAGTTTCCTAAAATCTATAAATACCAGACCTAAGTAGCAACTAATCTCAGCTTTTCTCCTTTCTAACGTTTCATATTTTGAAGAGTTATTTTTCATGTAAAGAGTAGTTTTTGTTCAACTATCTATTTTTTTGTTTGTTTATTCTTAAACATGTCATAAACCTTGTAAATGTGACATAAAATCTTCAAGAGAAGATTTCTTAAGTCTCACTTCGGGACGAAGCGAGCATTCATCAAGATGAGAAGGGATTTCATGTGTCTTGGTGTTTATCAAAGTCATATTATTAAAGTGGAGTACTTCAAGGTTGCGACAATGATTTAGAGGGAGTCTAAACTTGTATAAGTCAACTGTTTATTGTATTATTTAGACTTTATTAATTGATTTTATCTCTTGGCATGACCCAGTGGACTAGGTTTTTCGAACCATGTAAACAATTTCTTGTGTCACGTTACTTTCAGTTTGTTTACTTTTTGTTCGCTTATTCTGATTCATCAGCAAACTATCATGATACATCATCTATTTGATCAAACAATTGTATAACTATTCTGCATTAATTAATTTGTTTGATAAATTCAGTTGGTAATATTAAAAAATAGAATTTCAATTGGTATCAAAGCGGTTCAATAAACTTTTAGTGATATCTTGTGTTTCTCTTTCTGTTTGTTTGTTTTTCAACTTGTAACAAGTTGTTTTTTGCAGAAGGAAGTTCTATAACTCGTCCACCATCGCTTAATGATTCTAACTATCCTCACTGGAAGGTTAGGATGAAAGCCTTCATCAAATCTCAAAAAGAAAAGGTGTGGATATTTATGTTGACAAATTGGTCAACACCAACTGAAGTTGACACAAAAACTGGGGAAACAACGGTAAAATCTGAGTTAAATCGGTTAACTGCTGATGATTTGCTGTCTAGTTACAATAACAAGGTCTTACATTCTTTGTCCAATGGTGTTGGTGACAGGTATATTAAACTTATATCCTCTTATGATTCATCCAAAGAAGCTTGGAAATTCCTTCAAAATCAATTTGAAGGAACTGCTGATGTCAAGTGTTCTAGGTCCATTATGTTACAAACAAAATTTGAGGATCTTAGAATGTCTGAAATTGAAACTCTCACTAATTTTTATGAAAGATTGTCTGATGTTGCTAATGAATTTTTTTCCTTAGATGAGAAATTATATGAATCTATGTTAGTTCGAAAGATTGTTCGTGTTTTACCTAACATGTTTAGCACCAAATTAACAGGTATGGAGAAAGCTAAAGATCTAAATTCCATGAAAGTGAAAGAACTGATGGGTTCATTACGAACATTTGAAATGAATCAACAGATCAGACAAAAAGAAAAATCGAAAAAGGTAAAAGAAAAATATATTGCTTTGAAAAGTTCAGAAAATGTGAGTTCAGATGATGAAGATGATAATGAGTTGGCCCCATTGACAAGAAATTTTAAAAAATACATGACAAAATTGGGCAAAAAAAGAAATTTTCTAAATTCTCGAAAGGTAAATAATCTTCTAAACACTTTTTCACTGACAATAAAAAGGGAGTTTAATGCAGGGAGTGTGATTGTTTCGGTCACATTCAGTCACAATGTGTAAAGACCTTGAAAGTGAATAAAAAAGGTATGAGTGCTACTTGGAGTGATAATGACTATGAAAGTAGTGATGAAGATTGTGATAATTTTGCTTTGACATCTGTGTTTCCTAGTCTTCACTGTTTCTTGCAGTAAAATAAAAACCTTGTTTGTCTAAACTGTTGGGGTCTAAACTCAATTTCTTTGTAATCTCATTTTATTATCAATAAAAGAATAGAAATCAATTTTTGACTTGGTCAATCACTTTGCTCACATGTTTTATTTCATGATTATTTGTTTAATATAAACTTCCATTAAATCCCGAGCATATAGCTAATCATATTTATAGTGACGTAATCACAATGGAATATAAATATGATTATATGTTCAAACATAAGTTAATCCTAAGATTAGTCAGTGCACAGGATTTACACTGACTTGCCAATCTACGATATGATCAACTTACACATTGTAGTGTTATGTTCTTTCCAGAACATTAGCAAAGTAGATAAATCGGATGTAATTGTTACATCGGACTGGACCGATATTGATAGTAGATAGGATAAGTAAACATATAATTATTATTTATTCTAGTCATATCATATAGTTGACCATAGGTCAATTCAATCTCAATTTTGAGTGGTTAGTATTCTAACTGATTGTATTATTTGAGTTATTTGACTTGTTCGTTACCAACTTACCCTATGAACTAGCCCATACTTACATCTGGGGAAGTCGGTAATATAATTGGTGGGAGTGTTAATCTGTAGCTTCTAATGAAGAAGTAAAACGATGGTTTCCTTTTAGTTTGGCTCAAGGTGTTTAATGATAGAGATCTCATTTCAATAATTAATATTAGTTTACTGAAATATCATTTACAAGGAACTAAGTATTTTAAGGATAAAATACAATGATTGGTAAAACGGTATTTTAGTCTCATCTCATTGTAGACCGTTTATAGAGGATTGAGTGAAGATTATGGTTGTAACAATGGATAATTAATAACGTATCTATATTGGTTATAGAGTGTTCTATGAACTCAAGAGTGCAATTCTGAGTCTTTAGTGGAGTCACGGGGAATTAATAAGTTAGTAAATTTATTTGTTAAATTTATGATAACTTATTGGAGTTTGATTTCATAGGCCTATGGTCCCCACTGTACCTTGGATAAAAATCATCTAGATAGTCTCAATTAAATAATTTAATTATCAATTAGAATTATCAAAGTTGACGAGGTCAATTTTGTATAGTTTCATTGAGTTATACAATTTAGAGAAGAAAAGAGATTTTAGGGAAGATTTATTAATTAAGAAAAATTGTTGTCTAAATTAATAAATAAGTTTAAATCAAGGTTCAAATTATAAATAATTAATTTGATAAATGATTTAAATAATTATTTAATAAATTAATCAATAGAAAATAATACAGGCCTTGATTTTAAGTCTAATGAGCTTACAATCAAATGGGAAATTTCATGGGCCTATAGCCCATAATAATTTCGACCTAATGGCTGATATTATCTATTATTTTATTGATTTTTAATTAAAAAAATGACATAATTGAGCCTATAAAAATAATGCTAAGTGAGAGTTGAAAGCATATGATTGAGATGATTTGATAGATGATTTGATAGATGATTAGAAGATCTATTCTTGATGCTCTAGGTTTTAGATTCTCACTACAACAAAAATTATTTTCTAAGCCTCATTATTCTCCTATCTTCTTCTTCTCTTTTGTATCTACCTCATGTGTTTGGAATTGTCCACTCTAGTCTAGGTGATTCTAAGGATACTTTGGAAGGTTGTGAAGAAATTTGAAGATCGGTTCAGTTTCTTGGTGATACCCTGGGACAGAAATGATTAAAGGGTTAGAGAAACTGAAGGAATGACTAATACATTCTGTTGCGTATAATGTAAGTGTTCTTATCATTATCTCTGTTTAAATTCAATTGTAGAAACATGTTCTAGGTTGTCTTATATTAATTTGTTTAATATATGATTTACATGAAAATAAACAAGAACCTATATAAGTTTTCCCAACAACTGGCCTCAGAGACTTTGGTAATCTTTATTTTCATGAATGAACATGTATGAAATTGATTGATATGTTAGGGTATTAATTGGATGGTACATGTTATTGGTGCGTGTTTATGTTTTCTTATGTAAATTTAGCAATAATTTGGTTGTTTTTGCCTTGTTTTGGGATTGAAAAACTGCAACTATATATGTATATATTTATAGATATATATTTTTTGTACTGATTGGGCAATATGCGTGCTGGGCACGCATGAAAAAGCCGCCAGGACCCCGCCCGTACGAACGTCCGTACGGCGTCAATGCCGGACCCCGTGTCGGCACTTTTTTGCAAAAAAAGTATATATTTTATTTTTTATTTTTTTAAATTGGATATTTTGTGCAGTTAAGTTTAAAATATTTAACATTGATTATCTTATTATTTTAGATATTTTAGTTTTTTTTTAAATATTTTAAATTGGTTATCTAATAATCAAGATATTTTTTATTTTGTTATAAATGAAATATTAAAATTTGTTATCTGATTATTCAAGATATTTTTATTGTCTAAAATATTTGAAATTGGTTATAAAATAATTCAGGATATTTTTCATTTGGGCAAAAGATATTTTGATATTTTAAAATTGGTTATAATATTTAAAAATAAAATATCTTGTCATTTCTAAAAACTTAACAACCTAGTTTAAATTAATTATTTAAAATTGAATTTTGTTTGATAAATTTTCTTTTAGTTAATTTAATATTTTGCAACATGTTTAATTAATTATATTGAATTTTGTCTGATGTATTATATGTTAATTAATTATGGTATTTTTGCATAATAGTATATTGTTGTGGTATATTTGCATAATTTAATAATACATGTTCATATAGTAACATGTTAGGCTCATACAATTAGTAACATATCAAGCATCATTATTAAGTTATTTTTTTGCATTTGGGCTTTAAATATAGATATAATGATGGCCTAATTTTTGTGTTTGAAAAATGTGGGAAAAATCAAATAAAACTTTCATAAAATGTTAGGTTTAATTTGGGCCCAATTGAACATGTAAAGTTTAAATTCCTCTCTTGTGGATGGTTCCACTTGTGAATGCTCATTTGCTTTGCATTATTAGATTGGGCCTAATCAATTGAATAACAATTAATAAAACGAAGGTTTAAATCCTGTCTTTTGGACCATGTATGGAAGTATGGAGGCCTTAGTAGTGGGAACGACATACTGGACCCAACCTTCCTCCATACAAGCCCAATTGTTAAGGCCCATTTGCCTGAGTTGGACTTAATTGTATAGGTTTATTATAATAGTTAAACCTAAATATTGATTAGCAACAAGTTAATTCTCATTTAATTGAATTTGTTTCAGTATGACACTTTAGAATTAATAGAAAATTATAGGGCTTTGGTTTTAAAAATTTAATTTTTACAATTTTTTGGAGAACTATAGTCATTAATTTTTACAATTTTTTGGAGAACTATAGTCAATAATGAGCTTATTTTAAAAATTATATTCGATCTCCACCGATAGTTTAACAAGGTCAATAGCTTAACATGGTCTCAAGACGCTTTGATTTGTTCCTCTACAGAAGGTGTTCATTAGTTATTTTGACAAGGTTAGATTTCGAAAGATAATTAGTTATAGGTCAAATTCTACTTGACTCACCCCTACGACGACTACTAGGACTAAATCTATGATTATCGAAACTGCGGGTCTAGCTCATAAAATAAGAGATTTTGTTTTCTTGTTTTGATCGAATAGCAGGTTGTTAATAATGGTGTCCATTATTAAATGAGTCTACATCTCTATTTAACTAATGATATTTTTTGAATCTCGCCAACCGGGAAAACGATATTATAGAATAGTAAAAAACCTAAAGAAATAAATATATGATTATTTTGGTATTTTTTTTCCATATCTTTCATATTTATGGTATATGTTGTGCTATTTCTTGAAATTAGAGTGAATAGAATTTTTATTGAGCAAAAGTGATTGATTTCTATTTTATTGATAATTGGTAGTTTTAAGCATGGTTGTGTCTACTCCCATCATTTCTCAGCTTTCTTTGGAGAAAATCACTGGAGAAAACTTCCTTAAGTGGAAGCAGAATATCAACATAGTGTTGATTGGTGACAACGCCAAGTTTGTCATGACTGAGAAATCCCCAGAAGTTCCAGCTAAAGGAACTACCAAGACTATTAGAGATAAATATGAGCATTGGCAGGCGGGCAATAATAAGGCACGGTACTGCATGCTGACTAGTATGGTCGACACTCTCAAGGCAAAGATGGAGAATGTCGAGACGACCTACGAAATCATGGTTCAGATCCAAGACATGTTTGAGGCAAAGTCTGTGCAGACTCGTTTTGAGGCCACCAAGAAATATGCCAATGCTCGGATGGCACCGTCTCAGCACGTTCATGATCACCTGATCAAGATAACCAACTGCTTTCAGGAAGCTGAACTGCATAGAGCGATAATAGATGAGGAGACTTAAGTAGGATTTTTCCTCAATAGTTTCTCTCCAGCTTTCCTGTCGTTCACCGCCAACTATGTGATGAATAAACTCAACTATGTTTTGACGCAACTCATGAACGAGCTTCAAACTTTCGAGTCTATCATGGGTGGACTACTGCTGTTGCTGCTGATCCAGCTAAGGCTGAAGCTAACCAAGCTTCGTCTTCGAAAGCTGGAAACAAGAGGGAAAATGGACAAAACAACAACCCCAGACCTGTGAAGGCTGCAAAGGCGAGTGCACAACCAAGTGCACAGATGCCTAATGGGAAGAAAAAGAAAAGCAATAAAGGTAAAGGTAAATGTTTTCACTACAAAGAGAAGGGGCATGGAAACAGGATTGCCCCAAGTTTCTAATAGCGAAAAATAAAGGTAATAATTATAGTTCATTTATCTTAGAAACATGTGTTTTAGAGATTGATAAATCCCTTTGGATTATTGATTCTAGATCCACTAACCATGTTTGTAACTCTTTACAGCTTCTTGAATCGTGGGAGGAAGTGAATGAAGGCATCTTAAAGCTTAGATTTGGGAACAAAACATTCTTTATGGTCCAAGATAGAGGAAGAGCTCACCTGAATTTTGGAAATAAATATTTAATTTTGAAAGATGTATTTTTTGTTCCAAATTTTAGTAGAAATCTAATTTCAGTTTCCATGTTGCAATTAGAACAATTTGTTATGAGTTTCACAAGTTCTAATATATCTATTTCTTTCAATGGATCACAATTGTGTATTGCATGTTTTGAAAATGGGCTTTATATTCTACAACCTAATGAACCCCTCGCTCTTAATAATGATTTATTCAAAGTAGCTAAACGTAGGACCAATAAACGTCAAAAGATCGATAATGATAACATGACGTATTTATGGCACTTGAGACTAGGTCACATTGGCTATTGTAACGCCCTACTTCCTTAGAGCCGTTACTAAGTGAGTTTAAAATCGTACTTTCAACTTGCTAATCGAGATTTTAGGTCAAATAGTGTAATTAAGCCATAAACAAAGGAAAAACTTTAAAAATGATAATTTCCATAGAAAATCATAAAAGTTTTACACTTGGGATCCCAAAATACAGTTTAGAAACATTTACAATATATAGACTGAACCAAGTCGACTAAACGACAAAATCTAAGTTTATTTACAACCATCACCCAAAATCCTCTGGCTGTGGCAGCCAAGCTGGCCCAACATGTACACGCCGCCTCATGCCTGCTACACTCATGGTGGGTTGGCCTTCTCTTTACCCTTAACTGCACCACAGAGCAGCTGTGAGCCGAAGCTCAGCAAGAAAACCCACAAACAGATAACATATGCAACACATATATCAAGCATATAAATAGGCCACCAATGGGCTAAACACACACGGCCTAGTCATCCCAGGCGTTTACCAAGCCCTGGGTTCGCGGATCACACCGTGAGGATATCCTAGGTATCCTTTTAGGGACTCGCCCTGGCAACTCGCACTCCACGTGCTCAACGCTGCTCCCGGCCCCTTGCCGTACTCGGCCTTGCACTCAACGTACCTAACGTCGTTCTCGGCCCTTCGCCGTTCTCGGCCTACACTGTTCCCGGCTCTTGCCGATCATTCACATAATAGCATACATAGCATAACAAGCAAGTACAGAATTCTAGCATATTCAGTTAAAGGGCTACGCCCCGCAGTTCAAACACATTGGGCCCAGCCCTGCATACCAGTTCTATTCAAACACATTGGGCTCAGCCCTGCATACAAGCTCTATGGGAACAAGGGTTTTCTTACCTGAGTCCCGAGATTTCCGAGCACCGATGCCCCGAGCACAGTACTCTAACTTGAGCCTCGCCGAAACCCTAGTCACAACACATTAACAATATCCATCCATCAAGTTCTAATCCAATAAATAACTTTGAGCCATAACCCTAACCTCCGGGACCTTGAATTCTACCAATCCGGGTGATAAAATCCATCCCGAGCCTTACCCACTGAGTTCCCAAGCCTAAACACCCTTAAAAACACAAACTGGCACTAAGAGTCGCGGCCCTGCCCACAAGCGTCGCGGCTAGACTCGAAATAGAGGCTATCACCTCACTGAACCCCCACACGGGCCCCAGCGTGCATGAGCATCTCGGCCTCCCATGGCCCCGCGTGCACACGGGCCGTGACGCGCCCCACCTAGGGCCGCGGCCCTCTCCTCCAAACCCAGATTTCCTCACCTTCTTTCTACACCTTTCCTCAAGCCAATTCACCCAAAACTTAGCTAACAATCCTAGTTAATCAACACAATCATTTCAGCTCAATATCAACATCAAAAACCCTTTAAAAATATGCTCCAAAACTCAGCTAGAGTACCCAAAAACAGATCAAGCTTAAACTAACATGCAATCTCCAGTAACCAGTAGAAATTTTAAACATAATCTCCATAATTAAGTCTTACCCTTGCTGAATTAAGCCTCTGAACCAGCTCCCTATGCTCCAAGCTTCAAGCTCCCCTAAATCCTCAGCTGCAATCCCTTAGCTTCAAGTTGATTTTTCCCAAAGTTTTCCTTGAGTTTTTCTTAGAGAATGAAAGAGAGAAAGAGATAAGAGTTATCTTCAGCTGGGAGAAAAACTTATGTCGGTTTCTAAAACTTCTCAATAATTCCTCCTTTTTGTTTTACTTAACTTAAGTCTAAAGGGTTACCCCAAGGCTCGGGGTACCAAAACGTCCCCGAGGGCAAAATGGTAAATTTCCTCAATATTCCCTCCCAGACATTCTATCCTTAAATACATCTCCAAATATTTATTTTCATATCCCGATAATCCCATAACACACCTAGTACCCAAATTACCCCTCGACTCGCCCCGGGTCCGAATCTCAACCTTGTTGTGACTTTCTGACTAACCGCTCCCCAAGACTGTCTCGGATCGTGCTGCACAGACATATCACATATATATCGCATTTATCACATTTATGCCCCTAATATCCAGACGGGGCCCACATGCACATCTAACTCAACTAAACATGGATCATTACCATATATACACTCAAATCCACATATTAGCATATTAAATCATTTATTGCCCTCCAGGCACACTAATGAAGGCCCTAAGCCCGATTAGCAAATTTGGGTTGTTACAGCTATGATAGAATTCAAAGACTTACAAAGGACGGGCCTTTGAGGGAACTTACCTTAGGTGAATTACCTGTCTGTGAATCTTGTCTAGAAGGAAAACTGACCAAGTGTCCATTCTCTGCAAAGGGTGATAGGGCCAAAAAACAACTTGGACTTGTTCATTCAGATGCTTGTGGACCTTTGAATGTACAAGTCAGGGTTGGTTTTGAGTATTTCATCCATTTCATTGATGATTACCCTAGATACTTGTGTCTTTCCCTAATGCATAGGAAATCATAAACATTTTCAAGGTTTCAGGTTTTCCTAGCTATGGCTCAAAACCAATTAGGTAAAACGTTAAAGATCTTGCGATCTGAAAGGGGTGGAGAATATTTGGATATACATTTCCAAGATCATTTAACAGAACTTGGGAATTTATCATAACTTACTGCCCTGGGCACTCCACAACAAAATGGTGTAGCAGAACGCCGGGACAGAACTTTATTGGAATGGTTAGATGCATGCTTAGTTACTCAACTCTGCCAACTTCATTTTGGGGACATGCAAATGAAACTGCAAATGACATTCTAAATGTTGTACCATCCAAATCAATCCCCAAAACACCTTTAGAACTCTGGAATGGTCGTGAACATAGCTTACGTCATTTTAGAATCTAGGGGTGTCCCACCCACGTCCTGAGGAAAAAGGAAGGAAAGCTAGAACCGCGAATCAAAGTTTGCATGTTTGTTGGCACTCAGGGGGACTTTTCTGTAGTCATTCAGAAAAGAAAGTGTTTACTTCAATGAATGCTACATTTATGGAAAATGACTATGTCCAATACTTCAAACCGCGCAGCAAAGTAGATTGAGAGGAGATGGTTGAAGAATTGACTCCAACCAATGTTCCATCGTCATCAACACAAGTTAATGATGAAATCCCCACTCTTCATTTCCAACCGACGCAAGTCAATTTAAATGAAGAAAGTACCACTGTTCTTGGGCAAACAGTCATAGAGCCTCGTTGTAGTGCGAGGGTTTCTAAGAACCCGATTTGCTATGGTTTGGATGGTGAAACCAATATGGTTTTTGGTGACCTGGTGATGATGATCCGTTGTCTTTCAAATAGGAAATGGCTAGCCGTGAAAAGGATCTATGGCTCGAAGCGATGAAACAGGAAATGGAGTCCATGTACTTAAAGTCCATCTGGGATCTTGTGGAAGCACCTAGTGACTTTATGGCCGTTGGGTGCAAGTGGATCTACAAGAAGAAACGAGGTGTTGATGGAAATATCGAAACTTATAAAGCTCGATTAGTGGCAAAGGGTTATACCCAAAGAGAAGGCATGGACTATGAGGAAACTTTTAGTCTAGTAGCCATGCTTAAGTCCATTCATATTCTCCTATCCATAGCAGCCGCTCTCAACTATGAGATCTAGAAAATGGACATCAAGACAGCTATTCTTAATAGGAAGCTTGACGAAGTCATTTATATGGATCAGCCAGAATGATTTAAAGTAGCTAGACAAGAAGAAAAAAGTTTTCAAGTTGAATAGGTCCATTTATGGACTTAAGCAAACTTCTCATTCCTGGAACCTTACGTTTAATGAAATAATCAAAACCTATGGCTTTGAACAAAATATTGATGAGCCTTGTGTTTACCAACTGAAGGAAAATCAAATAGTGGTATTCCTCATTCTTTATGTAGATGATATCTTACTCATTGGAAACAATGTTAAGAAATTATCAAATGTGAAGAATTGGCTGAGTACTCAATTCCAGATGAAGGATTTGGGTGAAGCAAGTTATGTTCTTGATATCTAGATCATTAGGGATAGAAAGAACAAACTCTTAGCTCTATCTCAAGTAGCTTACATTGATAAAGTGCTTGAACATTTCTCAATGACAAATTCCAAGAAAAAACGTCTACCGTCCTGCCATTGAATTCATCTTTCAAAGAAGCAGTCTCCCCAGACTCCTGAAGAGGAATATGCAATGAGAAAAGTTTGTTGTGCATCTGCAGTTGAAAGTCTAATGTATCCTATGTTGTGTACTAGACCAGATATCTGCTATGCAGTGGGAATAGTGAGCAAGTATCAGTCAAACCCAGGACAGGAACAATGGATAATAGTTAAGCATATTATGAAGTATTTAAGATGGACTATGGATTATAAGTTAGTCTATAAGGGTGGTGTTCTGAACCATGTATGCTACATCGATTCAGATTTTCAGATTGATGTCGATGACAAGAAATCTACTTCTGGAATAATGTTTACTCTTAGGGATGGAACTGTGATATGGAGAAGTGTAAAGTAGTATGCGATCTAAGATTCCAACATGGAGGTTGAGTACATAGATGCGTCTGAAGCAGCAAAGGAAATAATCTGGCTAAAGAAGTTTTATTCAGATCATGGTGTTATTCCAGATATGGATAAACCGCTTGTGTTATTTTGTGATAACACATGACCAATTTCCAACTTGAAAGAACCTTGTAGTCACAAGAAGAGTAATCATATAGAAAGGAAGTATCACATAATTCGAGAATATGTGGCCAGGGGAGATGTGGAGGTTATGAAGATTGCCTCTAAAGACAGTCTTGCAGATCTACTTACAAAGACACTGCCAGAAGCAACATTTGATAAGCATATCAAGGAAATGAGATTAGTAAAATTAAGGCATTAGTTTTAATTAGTGCAACTGGGAGTTTTGGGGGTTTTATGCCCTAATTAAAACCCAATTTCTTTGTAATCTCATTTTATTATCAATACAAGAATAGAAATAAATTTTTGACTTGGTCAATCACTTTGCTCACATGTTTTATTTTCATGATTATTTGTTTAATATAAACTTCTATTAAATCCCGAGCATATAGCTAATCATATTTATAGTGACGTAATCACAGTGGAATATAAATATGATTATATGTTCAAACATAAGTTAATCCTAAGATTAGTTAGTGCACAAGATTTACACTCACTTGCAAATCTACGATATGATCTACTTACACATTGTAGTGTTATGTTCTTTCTAGAACATTAGCAAAGTAGATAAGATCATATGTATTTGTTACATGGACTAGACCGATATTGATAGTATATAGGATAAGTAAACATACCATTATTATCTATTCTAGTCATATCATATAGTTGACCATAGGTCAATTTAATCTTAATTCTAAGTGGTTAGTATTCTAACTGATTGTATTATTTTAGTATTTAACTTTTTCGTTACCAACTTGCCCTGCGGACTAGCCCATACTGACATCTTAGGAACTCAGTAGTATAATTGAGTGGGAGTTTTAATCATAGATATGAACATCTATAGCTTCTAATGAAAAAGTAAAATGATAGTTTCCTTTTAGTTTGGTTCAAGGTGATAAATGATAGAGATCTCATTTCATTAATTAATATTAGTTTATGAAATATCATTTACAAGGAACTTAGTGTTTTAAGGATAAAATACAATGATGGGTAAAACGGTATTTTAGTCCCATTACATTGTAGACTGTCTATAGAGGATTTAGTGATAATTATGGTTGTAACAATAGATAATTAATAACGTATCTATATTGGTTATAGAACGTTCTATGAATTCAAAAGTGCAATTCTGAGTCTTTAATAGAGTCACGAAGAATTAATAAGTTAGTAAATTTATTTGTTAAATTTATGACAACTTATTGGAGCTTGATTTCATAGGCCCATGGTCCCCATTGTACTTAGGATAAAATAATCTAGATAGTCTCAATTAAATGAATTAATTATCTATTAGAATTATCAAAATTGACCAGGTCAATTTTGTATAGTTTCATAGAGTTATACAATTTAAGGTAGAAAATAGATTTTATGGCTGATTTTCTAATTAAGACAAATTGGTGTCTAAATTAATAAATAAGTTTAAATCAAGGTTCAAATTATAAATAATTAATTTGATAAAGGATTTAATTAATTAATCAATAGAAAATAATACATGCATTGATTTTAAGTCCAATGGGCTTATAATCAAATGGGAAATTTCACGGGCCTATAACACATGATAATTTCGACCTAATGGCTTATATTATCTATTATTTTATTGATTTTTAATTAAAATAGATGGCCTAATTGAGCCTATAAAAGGAAAGCTAAGTGAGAGTAGAAAACATATTATTGAGACGATCTGATAGATGATTAGAAGATCTATTCTTGATGCTCTAGGTTTTAGATTCTCTTTACAACAAAAGTCATTTTCTAAGGCTCAATATTCTCTTCTCTTCTTCTTCTCTTTGTATCTATCTCATGTGTTGAGAATTTCCCACTCTAGTCTAGGTGATTCTAAGGATACTTTGGAAGGCTGTGAAGAAATTTGAAGATTGGCTCAGTTTCTTGGTGATATCCTGCGACAGAAAGGATTCAAGGGTTAGAGAAACTGAAGGGAGGACTAATACATTCTGCTGCGTATAATGTAAATGTTCTTATCATTATCTCTGTTTAAATTCAAATGTAGAAACATGTTCTAGGTTTTCTTATATTAATTTTGTTAATACATGATTTACATGAAAATAAACAAGATCATGTATAAGTTTTCCCAACATAAGCAACATTGTTTCGGTAAATAAAGTTACTGATGATGCGGCAAGTACTGATGATGTTGCAAACACTGATTCTGATAAATTAGAAGTCGATGATGATTCGTTGGAAGATTCTTACAAAAAAAATCATGATGAATGGATAAAGTTTTGTGTTGTTAATTGGTTAAATGCAAAGACTATCAAATCTCTTCCCTAGAGAAATGATGAATTTGAATCAAATGCTAGAATTTTTTAAACTGAGATTTTTGCTGAAAATGCTGAAATTAACCGATTGAACAAAGAGCTTGAACTTATAAAGAAAAATGTAAAAATTCTTGTGATAGTCAGAATCATGTGATCCGTAGGGGGAAAGACCGGGTAAAAGTTGTGCAATCCCACATTGCCTGGGGAAGGTCAAGTGTGATGATTCTAAGACTGTGTAGGTATGAGACTACACAGTTGAAGATGATTTAAATGGATTGATGGGTACTACTTATGCCAAGAAGATGTATCTTCTTTTCGGTAGCCCATCCCTTGAGAACGCCAAAGTTAAGCGTGCTTGACCTGGAGTAGTCTCATGATGGATGACCTCCTAGGAAAGACACGTGTTGGTTTGTAGGGCCAGTCTTCATTCCTGGAAGCAACCGTAGTGACGTGGGGCATTACAATGCTTAATCCAGGATCTACTATTTTTTAGGAGGTCTGGAATTCAGGTCAACGAAATAATGCTAGGTTGGGATCTGAAAGGTCTCAATCAAAAGGAAAATTGTGTCTGTTCAAGCTTATTCATTACCTATTTTTTTTTCTGATCTAACATTGCAGAGTTTTGATCCATCAACATCACAAAATGTCTCATCAGCAAAGAGACAGATAGGTAAAAATCTTATGTCCTATGGAAGGACTAAGAAATTAATTTCCACTTATCATTTTTGTGGCATCAAAGATCACATTCGACCAAAGTGTTTTACTATGATGAATTTTTTTAAGTCAAAATATTTTCATCATGTGACTTTGAAAAAGGTGCAAAAGAAAAATTCTGCGTCTAAACAAATGTGGGTAAAAAAGAATTTGAATAATTGTCTTGTTGTTTTTACATGCCATAGAACTCATATATATAATTCTTTGTAATTTAATAGTGGATGTTCTAGACATAAGACTCGTGTTTGTTTGTAGGTTCAATCGTCATTCTAGGAAGCAACCATAGTGACGTGGGGCGTTACAATGCTTAATCCAGGATCTGCTATTTTTTAGGAGGTCCGGAATTCAGGTCAACGAAATAATGCTAGGTTGGGATCTGAAAGGTCTTAATCAAAAGGAAAAATTATGTCTGTTCAAGCTTGTTCATTACCTGTTTTTTCTTCTGATCTAACATTGCAGGGTTCTGATCCATCAACATCGCAAAATGTCTCATTAACCAAGAGACAGAAAGGTAAAATTCTTATGTCCTATGGAAGGACTAAGAAATTCATTTCCACTTGTTATTTTTGTGACATCAAAGATCACATTCAACCAAAGTGTTTTACTATGATGAATTTTTTAAGTCAAATTATTTTCATCATGTGAATTTTAAAAAGGTGCAAAAGAAAAATTCTGTGTCTAAACAAATGTGGGTAAAAAAGAATTTGAATAATTGTCTTGTTGCTTTTACATGCCATAGAACTCATACATCTAATTCTTAGTACTTTAATAGTGGATGTTCTATTATATTATTTTATAATATAATGTAATATTATATTATATTATAATATAATGTTTTAGATTAAATAAATGTGACAAAGAGTGTCACATATTGTAACATATAATAGAGGCTTACAATGTTTAGATATATGAGTTATATCCAAATAATGTAACATATTTGGTGTTACAAATTTATAACTTCCAAATATTACCCTTTATTGTGTAAATTTGGTGTTACACAATATTGAGATAAATTTCATAAAGCCATTTGAGAAATGGTTGTTAGAGATATGATTTTAACCCTAATAATATGTTTTGGGGGTTACAAAATCATTTGGGAAGGTTTGGAACCGTTTGGAAAAACAGTACAAAATTTTGTGCTAAAAATGGTAGTGGCCGCGGCCACTAATGTCTCTGGCTGCGGCCACAGGCCAAAACTGACCATTTTTTTTTCTTCAGTTTTTCAATCTTTGTTGAACGGCTCAAAAAAACCCAAATAAATCTCAAATCTCATTTTTAATTCCATATTAATCCAATTAAACATTGGTAACAGCCATGGGGGTTGGAGGAATTTGAAATTCAAAGGGTGTCTCTAAACTCTATAAATAGGAGCCTATAGCTCACTTGAAAGACACAACACTTCTATCCATTAGAGCACTTGGCTAGATACACCTTGAGGCTTGATAATTCCATAAAGCATTTCCTTTAATCTGAGAGAGATCCCTTAGTGCTTGAGTTAGGGGGAAATAATCTTTTGGACAAAGGTTTTAAACCTTGTTCAAGTTGGTGATCTCCAACCCTCCTCACTTAGGTTGTGTAAGTGAGAATTTACTTGTGTTTTTGTTCTTACAATTTCTTCTATTGCTTTTCTTCTCATTCCTCTTGTTTTATTTACTTGTAATTTTGTTTAGAGTTGTAATCTCCTTTTCTTTTATTCCAAACACTTTTACTTTACTTGTAATCTTCTGCTTAGAGTTGTATTTTTCACTATTCTATTCTTCTTCTTCTTTTGTTTATTTGTACTTTCAGTTATAGAGTTGTAACCTTATTTAATCAATCTATATTTATTTGTAATATATTGCCTAGAGTTGTAATATTCTTACCTATTTCCATTGAGGCAAAAACTATTTTTACTTAACATGTTCTAGACATATGAGAGGTGACGAGAACATACTCATCAATTTCAAATCTATGAAATGTGGTGCAGTAACTTTTGGTGATGGTGTGACAGGTAAAATTCTTGGAAAATAAACCCTAAATTTGGAAGGGTTACCTAAACTAAAAAATGTTCTGCTGGTTGATGGATTGAAATCTAACTTAACTAGCATAATTCAAATTTGTGATCAAGGATACACTGTTGATTTTTCTTGTGAAGTTTGTAGTGTGATTGATCAAAATAGAAATTGTGTTCTAAAAGGATTCAGATCAGATGATAATTGCTATAATCTAGGGGTGAACATTTGACCCGAAAAACCAAAAATACTTGCCCGACCCGCAACTCAAAAACCTATAAATTTGGGTCAAATACGATCCGAACCCAACCACTATCGGGTCGAGTTCAGGTTTGAAAATGTTAACTATGCGGGTTCGGGTGTAACCCGAAACCCAACTTTTTTTTTTAGAAAAAAAAATATTGATTATATACCGTGTGTGAGTGAAACCCCAAAAATAATAACCTCTCTATCTCTTATCTTTCTCTATCCCTCTCTCTTTGTTCCTTTTCACTCCTCGATGGCACAACCCCAAACCCAAACCCTCTCCCTCTCTTTCTCAATCCAACGCCCAACCCCCCTCTGTGATCCAGCGCCGGCCCCCTCTCTGCTCTCTCTACTCTCTTACGTCGTCGGTCCCCAGCCGTAGGCTCCACCTCCCAACCCTCTTTGCTCTCTCTCATCTCTCTTGTTTATCACATCGCTAGTCCCCAACTGCAAGCTCCACTCGCCCAAGTCACCTTCATTGAAGCTCTCTCACACTAAAGAACTGATTGAAGGTATTTCTTTATGTATTCTCTCTCTGTCTCTCTTTATATATATATATGTATATGTTTGTGGTGTGTATAACTAATTGTATATGAGTTATAAAAGGGAAGAAAAATAAGAAATAGATGTGTGTGTAGTGTACTCTATGTCTGTATATTTGTATATAATATATGTATGTATATATATCTTTGTATTGTAAGGTGGAGTAAAATGGATTTGAATCAAGAAAGATAAATATGAATATGACTTTGTATAAATTTGAATGATTGATTGTAGAGTTAATAATAATAATGCCACTTTTTGTAGCCAAGTTTATGCTTTGTACCGTTTTTTAGTGACTGGTAGATTAAACTGATAAGAATAATGTTGGAGTTAATGTAGATGCTGAGATTCAGGTGAATGCTGCAATATCAGGTGATTTAGCTGGGAATACTATGGCAACTAAGGAATCTAGAGAGAAACAAGATGTGGCAGGGGCAGTAACTCAAAAGGAAATTAAGGAAGGGGGAAACTCGCAAGGAGATCTCCAAACTCCTGAACATGATAACAAAGAAAATTGGGAGGTTCCTAAGAGAGTGGGAACTTAAAGAGCACTGGGAAGTTATTGATGGAAGATATAGGAAAAAGACAGAACTCTTTCAAGGTTCTTCAGGAACAGGGGAAAAGAGAGATAAAAGGGAAATTAAACCACTTGGAGGTTGATGGACTGCTCCAATATAATTAGTTGGAATGTAAGGGGTATGAATAAGAGGGATAAGCAATGTGCTATCCTAAGTCTTTTGAAGATAAATAAAGTTGGTATTGGTGCCTTACTAGAGAATAAATTGAGGAAGGAAAAAGTTGAAGATATGATGGCTAAGTTGTTTCTTGACTGGGATTGTTATAGTAGTAATGCCACTGAAGGAAGAATCTTAGTTATTTGGCAGAAATCGTTTATCAAAGTTTAGATTTTGAAGGAACACCAACAGTTTGTTCACTATTTGGTTAAGATTACTGATGTGCCGACAGATTTTATGGTTTCTTTTCTCTATGGCCTAAATACCATGGAAGAGAGATTGGAGTTATGGAAGGGTCTTTCATGTACACCTTTACCTGAAAAACCTTGGTTGATTGTTGGAGATTTCAATGCTGTTTTTCACTTTGATGACAGAGCTGGTGGGAAAACAGTTAGTGCTGCTGAGATTCATGACTCCATTGCCTGGATAGCTCAAATGCAGATGGCTGGTCTCAAGAGTATTGGTTCTAAGTATACTTGGTCTAATAGGAAGGATGGGAAGGATAGGGTGTACTCAAAGATTGATCATGCTTTTATCAATAAAAACTGGGTGGATGCTTTGCCTAACACTATTGCTGAGTTTCAGTGGGATGTTAACTCTGATCACTGTTATTGTCTCGTCAAAACTCACAAACATGGAAATTTAGGCACAAAACCATTTAGATTTTTTAATCTTTGGATTGCTCACTGAGGGTTCAAGGAGGTTGTTCGAAGTAACTGGAATAAACCTATGGCGGTGAGGGGATTACAGGGTGTGACAAAAAAGTTGCTCCGGCTTAAGCATGTATTGAAAGCATTCAACAGAGAGGAAATTGGAGATGTATAGAAGGGGTATCATCAAGCTAAAGGTGAATATGAATTGGCACTAAACAGAGCTCAAGCATCCCCAATGGATATCTCTGTTCAGGAAGCTGAAAAAGCTGCAGCAGCCAACTATCAATATCACCATGCAATGTACAGAAGCTTTTTGATTCAACGAAGTAAAATCACTTGGCTGCAGAAGGGTGATGACAACAACTCATACTTTCATGCTTGCATTAAAAAACGAAGAGAGGAGAATAGAATTGTGTCATTTTAGAATGAGCAGGGGGTTATTATTGATGATTACAGTCAAGTAGTTAATCATTTTCTTGACCATTTCCGCGGGTATATGGGAAGCACCAGTTCAGCAACAAGTAATATTAATTCTCACTGTGTTGATTTTGGTCCTTGTCTGGATATTGAGATGCAGCTGAAGCTTATCAGGAAATTTCGAAAATCAGATGTTAGGAAGGCATTGTTCAGCATTCCGGGTACTAAGAGTCCAGGGCCTGGTGGCTTTGTCTCTGAGTTTTACAAGGCTATGTGGCAGGACATAGGTGATGAAATCTCTGAGGCTATTCTTGAGTTCTTTAACTCTGGGAAGATCCCTGCTGAGCTTAATAAAACAGTCCTAACTTTGGTTCCTAAAACTGATATGCCATGCAGTGTGATTGACTACAGGCCTATAGCTTGCTGTAACACAATCTATAAATGCATTTAAAAAATGATATGTAGTAGGCTATCGGAGGTTCTTCCTAAATTAGTTAGTCCGAATCAAGGTGCTTTTATTAAAGGGAGATTGCTAGCTCATAATATTCTAATTTTAAAGACTTGATCAAGAATTACAATAGGAGGAATGCTTCCCCAAGGTGTGCTTTGAATATCGATCTAAGCAAAGCCTATGCTACGTTTAACTGGTGCTTTTTGGAGGGGTTGTTGATCAGTCTGCGATTTCCTACCCGGTTCATTTCTTGGGTGATGGTGTGTCTCCGTGGCACTTCTTATGTACTTATGATGAATGGGAAATTGCAAGGGGGATTGCAAGGTGTTAAGGGTTTGCGTCAAGGAGACCCTATCTCCCCATTACTATTTGTCCTGGTAATGGAATACCTCATCCGGTTACTTCAGCTAGGAGTGTAATGCCCCGAATTCTCCGATGTAGTTTAGTGGCGATTTAGTAGGCTGGGAGGGCCGTAATCGTTTAATTACGCCATTAAAAGAATATATGCATGTTTATGTGAATTATATTATAATATGATGATATATGCATGCATGTGGGTCCACATTTGAAATATTACAATGTTTTGATAATTTTGCCCATTGAGGGAAAATTTGTGTATTTAGGTGCATGATGTGATTTGTGAATGAGATTCCATTATTATGGAGATATATTTGAGCTATTCGGCATGAGACAGTTCTATTTAGTGGATTAGCAGTTTTGTCATAACGGGGTCAATTATCGGGTAGTAAGAATGTTTATTTGATGATAAAATGGGAATATTTGAGATCAGGGTGAAATTTTGGAAGTTTTGACTATAATGTCCCCGGGGGTATTTTCGGGACCCCGAGCATTAGGTTTTATTTGAGGTTACTTAAGCTTGAAGTAGCTGTCAGATAGAACGTACGATTAGAAAACCTCTCGTTCTCCTTCGTTAGCTCATTTTTTCCACCCGAAGCATATTTGAAGAAATCTTGAGTTCTAGGAGTAAAAAACAAGTGAGGATCGAGGCATAGCGATCCTAGGAAAGATTAGAAGCTTCTTGACCGAAGGATTTGACAGAAAACAACCTAATCGAAGGTAATCTAAGTTTATTGTTTTGAGTTTTTAGAGTTTCTAAGCTTTGAATTGGACTTTGTGAATTGTGGAGTTTTCGATTCGTTTGAACCTTGGGTTTTGAGGGTTTTGGTGCATTGGGAAGCTTGGGAACCTTGTTTTGATGATTGGGGAATGTTTAGGTATGTTTTAGGAGGTTTGGAGAAGTTGAAAACACATTTGGGAATTGCCCAGGGTTGGGGGTCGCAACCTTGTTCTTGAGCGCCGCAGCCCTAGCTCAATGAGGAAGGAGGGGGTTCTGTTTGCGCTGGGTGCCACGGCCCTTGGTGTTGGGCGCCGCAGCGCTCGCCTCTGGATTTTCTGGGGGCCGCGGCACAAGGTGCCAGGGCCGCGGCTCTTGAGCAGGGTTGAGCCCATTTGCATGTTTTGACCCCGGGAACATGGTTTTAGGCCTCGGGATCACTCCTACTAACCGGATTAGTGAGGATTGATGTTTTGGAGGCTAGATATTGGTCTGGGAACCTTTGATTATCATGAAATTGATGGTATCCTCTAATGTGTTATGATTAGGTAACCGCTAAAGGACTAAAAGCTAAACTGTTCTCAAGGGTCGTTCTTTTGTTCATTCTAGCTCGAATCTGAGGTAAGAAAATTGCACCCCATATGTGACATGCATGGTTATTCATGAGGCATGTTGGTTGTGTAAATGTGGACATGGATTTAATATTGAATGCTTAGAAAATGTTGCTCACTTGTGCATGGTACTAACTCATTAGTCAGATTTGGCAAAGGTGCTAGTATCAACTGTGAAGTTGTGACTCATTAGTCAGGTTTGGCAGTGGTACTGGGCACATTGTGCTGACTCATTAGTCAGGACGACCTTAGCGTGTTCAACGCAAGCCAATAAAGATTAGATCTAATCGACTTTCTGCATTGGATGACTCAAAGAGCATTAATGCCGGACCGACCTCAAGTTCGATGAATATTATAAGCGCTTGTGTGGCTTACCCACCAGTCACTCATTTGTTAAGATAGAGACTTACCCATCAGTCTCTCATTTGTTGAAGGCTAGTGGCTTACCCAGCAGCCACTCTTCTGTTTGAATTAGTGACCTGCTTGTCAGTCACTCAGTATGGTTTACTAGAACCTCAAGTGATATTCACTCATCTGTTTGAGAGCTATGAGCTATGTGTGATTATAATAATAATCATTTGATGACGTTTACATATAATGCTATGTTTTCTTGATGGGCTTTGGCTCATGGGTGCTATGTGGTGCAAGTAAAGGGAAAGAAAAGCTCACCCAGCCTTGAGTGGAGAGCTTAGATGGTGATGTGTACATATGCGGCCGCTTGACCACCACGGCCAAGGAGTTCTTAGAGGAACTAGGGGGCTTACCCTATTTTTGTCGCTGAGGTCGGCGGGTTTGAAATTTTGCAACAGTAATGACCTTTTTGAGTTGTAAATAACTTGTAAATGTTCTTGTGGGCCCATGAACAGTTTTATGTATCAAATAAAACATATCCTTTCCTTTTATTGGTTTTCACCTTAGCCTGTTAATAACTCTTAGAACACGTTTTTAACCAAAGGACTCAGGCAATAAGTCAAATTTCCGGTTCACCGTTCACCGTAACTGTTCTGGGGTAACCAGGGCGTTACAAGGAGCTACTCAGAATAATTTTGAGTTCCATCCTCTGTGTAAAAACCTCAAGATAATTAACCTCTGCTTTGCTGATGATTTAATTATCTTCTGCAAAGCTAATAGAGACTCAATTCAATGTGCTAAACAGATTTTTGAGGACTTCTGCAGTAGCACAGGGCTGAAGGCTAATCACAACAAATCACATGTGTTACTTTGGAGGTGTTCTGAATATAGAGAAGGTTCATTTGCTTCAAGTTTTGTAGATTAAAGAGGGAACATTTACTCTTAATTATCTTGGGGTTCCTATGAGGCCAACAAAATGGAAAGCGGTAGATTGTGATGTGATCCTAAAAAAAATTAAACTTAGGCTTCACACATGGGCTAGTAGGCATCTCTCTTATGCAGGGAGGACCCAACTCATTACTTCTGTCCTTCTGAGTTTGCGAAACTATTGGATGAATATCTTCTTGCTCCCATAAAGTGTAGTTAAGGAGGTTGATAAACTTTGCATGTGGTTCCTGTGGGGTAACAATGGAACTCGAAGCAACTTCCATCTTGCCTCATGGTCCAAAGTCAGCTTGCCAAAATCTTTTAGGGGTTTGGGTTTTAGTGAAGGAGCAAAATGGAACAGGGCTATGCTTGCTAAATATATTTGGGCTATAAGTCACCAACCAGAGACATTGTGGGTGAAGTGGATAAATTCTTTCTATTTAAGATGCCAATGTTTCTGGCATTATCAACTCAAGGCCGATTCTAGTTGGTATTGGCGTAAATTGTGTCATATCCGTGATGCCTTTACTGAAATGGGCATAGATGTTGCTGCCAGTCAAGGGACAATCAAGATTGGTATGCTCTATAAAAGAATTATCCACCAAGATCAAATCAAGTATCATCATTTTGTGTGGAATAGGATGAGTGTGCCAAAGAATCGTTTTATTATTTGGCAAGCGGTGAATGACAATTTGCTAACTCGGGACCACTTGCAAAGGGTGCTTCTGCATCTTGACAGCAACCTTTGCCCAGTTTGTAGTCAAACTGAAGAGAGTCATGACCATCTATTTTTTAATTTTAAATGTTCTCAGCAGGTGGTTCACCTTATACAAGCTTGGGTTGGCTGTAACTGGCCACTTCGATTCAAGGATTGCACCCGTTGGATTGAAAATATGAGGAATGGTGTTAAGGCAGCGGCGGTGGCAGTGGTGTTTTTAGCTACAATATATCATATTTGGCAAAATAGGAATTCTTGTATTTTTAATAGATGCTCTTATAGAGTGAATGTCATTGCAGACATGATAAAAAGAGATATAGTGTATAGAGTTAGTTACTTTACTCAAAAGAAAATGAAAGAAAAAGAGAGACACTTTGTGAGGAATATATGTTCCTTGTAATGTTGCTGGAGCCTTCTCCTTGAGGGAGGTTTTTGTTTGTAATTGGGTTTGTGATTAATGAAATCTTTCTTTCTTGATCAAAAAAAAATATTGTATTTTTATTCAAGGGACTTTCTGGCTGCCTCTTTGCAATCAATGAGACTAGTGCTTAGTGTTGGGTTAAGTTTGGACAAGTTCTGTGTTTTTCTAAACCATGAGATTTCTGGTGATTAAATTGTGGACAGATTCCAATGAGCAGGTTGGGCTTCTATTCTAGCAATGGATTTGGACATTCAAAATTTGCAAAGAGAGGAAAAGAAGGTAAAAAAAAATGATTATGTGTTTACTTTGTATTTTGAAACTTTGGAGGCTTGTTTTCAAGGTTGTATTTGGACTTTATGTTAGTATTTTGGTCTTTTGGAGATTAAGGACTATATTAGTTTATTATATGAATTAAAATCAACAAGAAGTTTCTATAAATTTTGTTTTAAAATTAAGTTTTTAGAGATTTTAGTTTCATAATATTTGCATGAAAGAAAAAATTTGTCAAGTTTAACCAAACAATTGAACAAATTAAGTTTATCTCAATTTATTATTGTAAAAAACATGTTAAAAGTAAAGAAATTTTTATCAAAAAATTGTATTTTTGAATTTTTTTACCAAAGCCCACAAAAAGCCCAAAACCAAAAACAAGCCCAACAAAATATGAAACCCGCACATACCCGAACCGACCAAATCTGAAACTCAAAACCCGAAAATGTGGAAAATTCGAAAATCTTTCGGGCGTGTTCAGTATCCATTTTCTACACCCAAAACCCACAAAACCCGAACCTGATGCATCCAAAATCCAAAAATCTGACCTGTGTGCACCCTTACTATAATCTTTCTCAAAATCTATCTTATCACAGGGCCATAAGCAATTCTACTAATTTTTGACATGAAAAACTTGGTCACATTAATTTCTAAAACTTGAAAAAATTGTCAAATGCAGGTATTGTTCATACTTTACCTAAACTAGGTAGAGAATCTACCAATGAGTATGAATCTTGCCAACTTGGTAAGCAATTAAAGATCACTCGCAAAGGTATCACAGATGTGAATACCACCGAGGTCTTAGAATTGCTTCACATGGATCTAATGGGTCCAATTCAGGTTGAAAGCTTAAATGGAAAAAAAATACATTTTTGTGGGTGTAGTGACTTCTCTTGTTTTACTTGTATCGATTTTTTAAGAAAAAAATTTAACTATGGGTTTGATTTGGATACTCTGTTTTTTGTAACAACAATAGTGCAATAAAAATTTCTAAAAATCTAGTTCAACTCTCACGCACAAAACATATTGATATTAGGCACCATTTCATTAGAGAGCTTGTTGATAATAAAACATTGATCTTGGAATACATTGAGACTGACAAGCAAATTGCTAATATTTTGACAAAGTCCCTAGATTCAATTTGGTTTGATTCTCTTAGGAAATCATTGGGGGTTTGTAGTATATTTTTGTTAAATTCTTGGTCATCTTTCCCTAACTACTTAGCGAATATTTGTATACATGTTTAAACAATTTTCAAATGTTTTTCAAAAAATTTGTGAGTACTTTCTTTTAGATTAATTATTTTTTATATATATTATGCTCCGATGGTTTGTTTCAAAATAAATTTCTTTTTCATGAAATATTTTTGGGAAAAACGCTTACTAAAAGTGTAATGAGAAAAATTAACAAAAATTCTCCAGTTCCAGGTTCCGTTGTGAGAATAGAGCTACCTACACCATTCTATGAAAGCCAACTTTGAGTAAGTTGAGCCTGTGTAATTAGACATATGTAGTGGATATACTACCAATGAAAAGAGTTGCCACTGGTGTAGTGTGACAGCGTCTCCATTAGGTAATGTAGAAAAAGGCCAAAATTTCCAACAAGGGCAATGACCTTAATTTTACACTTCACACACTAATACCTGTTCTTAATGAAGAAATATTGAAAAATGTAAGTCTCATTGTAACGCCCTGCTATTTAGGGTCCATTACCAAGTGTGTTTAAAACCAGTGCTAGACTTGCTAAACAAGTCATTTGGACTAAAAATGTGATAAAGCCACTAAGGATTTAGATATTAAAGATTTTGATCAATTCATAAACATTTCCATTAAGTTAAAAACATGTTCTTTACATGGGATCCCAAAAACGTTAGTTTAAAAACTTATTACAAAACTCAGATTACACAACAAGCCGACTTAAGCGGCAAAAGCTGGGTTTAACCCTAGTTCCTCTGAGCGTCTCGGCTGTGGTGGTCGAGTGGACTGCATATGTACATACCACTGCTAATGCCCTCCGACTCATGGCTGGTTGAGCTTCTCCTTACCTTTACCTGCACCACAAAGCACATGTGAGCCAAAAGACTCAGCAAGAAAACATAATCAACAGTTCACTGATTTACACAACCATTAAACAGTAATAACTGAAACTAGTACGTTCATCAAACCCAACTGGAGACCATAGAGTCACACAAGTGCATGTTGCACTTCCTTTCAAGTTGTTGGCATCAGAGCCAGTCAAGTGCTTGTCATACTCCCAGGGTGGCCTAGCCATGGTGGCCTGCACTCCACGTGCATTATGCCAATCTTAGTTTATAACTAAGTTCCTTAAGCCCTTGACTTATAAGTCAAGATACCACGTGCCTCCAACTTATAAGTTGAAGCCTTGTGACTCTCAAGCAATAAGGATCTCCTAGAGCCCATCATGTTCTCAACTAATAAGTTGATCCCCACAACATCCTAACATTACCCTAATTTATAAACTAAGCTTCACAGTCATAACAGACAGTCACATGTTTCATATAGCATATTTATCAAATAATCACACAATGTATTATAATACATTCATTCAGTAGTCTTAAGCATAATCATAATTATGCACGTTACAACGTACCTAATCATACATTCACAACATAATTATAATCATGTTCATCTCCTTAACTAAGCTCTAATCATGCATTCACATAACAGGTGCAGTTTTCTTACCTTTGGTCCGAATGCGGGTTATTAGCGACGACCCTCTGAGTACGATCCCCGGTTCAAGCCCTTAGCAAAATCCTAGTCACAACTGCGATAAGGAAGTTTCCATCAATAACAGGTAAATAACAACTTCCAGATCAACTCTTAGTCTCCGGGACATCGAATTCCACTTAACAAGCAAGTAGAATCGATCCCGAGCCCAAATGGTTAGGTTCCCAATCTAAAAATCCCATTTAATCCAATTTTCCCCTTAAGGGCCGCGGTCCCTCACACTTGAGCCACGGCCTGCCTCTAATTCCAGAGGCTTGGCCTCCCTGAAAACCAACGTGCATTGCAGCCCGCCCCTGCCTCCGAGCCCTACTGGCTCAAAAATCCCTTCGCAGGCCGCGACTCACCAGCACGAACCCATAAATTTCTGGGTTTTTCTTCAACCAAACCCACCTAAAACCCATCTAATTCCACCCTAACCTTCCAATTTAGTTCCCATAGTTAACACAACCCTTTCTAAAAACAAAACCCAGCCATATATCATAATAAAACTTATAAAAATCCACAAACTCAAACTTCCAACTATCTAACATACATCAACACCATAGTTCTAAATTGTTCAGCATAATTAACCATAACAACTTTCAGTTTAGAGCTCTTACCTCAGTTGAGATGAAACCCTTGAACCTAGCCTCTGATTTTCCCCAAGCCTAACACCTTGATTCCCCAAGCTTTACTCTTCAATTTTTCCAAAAACCAATCAAACATTCATGAGGCATAAAGAGAACGTGAGAGAGCAAGAGTGAGCTGTTGAATCCTTTTCTTTTCAATTTCCTTAACCTTCTCAAACATTCCCAGCTCACCTTATATTGCACTTAAAGAGAAAATGACCATCTTACCCCTTGCCCTTAGCTTGTACCTCAAATGTTCACAAGGGCAATTTTGTCCTTTTCCTCAAACCCCGCTATCCACAATTTGCATCCTACAATTCCCGCTACTTCCAATATTCTCACACGGTTACCAATAAATTCCCATTATCCACTAATTCCCGGTAATGCACTAAATTACTAGAATACCCCCAAGCTCACCCCGAACCGGGTATTAAGACCTCGTTGTGACTTCCTCGCTAACTTGCTCATCAGGATCGCCTCTCGCCAAGTAACCCAAATATATCCACATAATAATGTGGTCTCAATCACACAAACACATATTTGCATTCATACCCCAAATGGGTCAAATTACTAAAATACCCTTCTTATAAGAAACGGGCCCACATACACATATTTAATATCTCTAACATACAAGCATGATTATATTATAATATAATTCACATAATTACTCAATTATTGCCTCCTGACCCACTAATCCAGGCACTAAGCCATATTAGGAAATTCAGGATGTTACACTCATCCTCTGTGTTAATGTTTTTCCTAAATTATTTTGTGCTCTAGAAATATTTATTTTTATCCCAACACTCTCAAGCATGTCATATAAATTAAATAATTTCTCTAACATTATAGTACTCTTTAGTTTTTGAGATTTGGTTTATGTATTACAGGTTTCAAAATTTTTATCAGCAGCAAAAAGAAATTTTATGGTCATTATCTATATATAATAAAAAAAATTGGAATATCGGAAAAAAGGGAAGAAAATCGAAATGGTGTGGGTGTGAAATCTTACTTTATTTGAAATTTTTTTATTCCAACTAATTTTGTGTTATTTTTTTTCAATATTCTCCCTAAAGTTAAGGTTTGTCTGAATATTAAATGTTTTGTGTGAGAAAAAGGAAAGTTGAAATAAAAAATATTTGTTGCCATTTTTAGTTGTTCACAATTAAAACAAAAGTTTACCTTTTATCTCCTAGTCAAGAATTGGGTAACTACTCATTTTGTGCATATAACCTCTCGTTGGTCCTCACATTCCCACGATCACTCTCCCATTTACTCACTCTATCCTTTTTTTTTTTTGGTTATTTTCTTCTTGGTTCTTCTCTGTTATTTTTCTTTCTTGTACTTCCTAGTGTGCAGGAATCAATGGCTCGAACCAAGATCGTCGGTAGTCCCCAACTCCCTTCCGGTGCTTCTAGTTCCTCTGCTCCATCTGGTGTTATTTCTGGGACATAAGATATTCTTGTTGTCAAATGTGATCTTGCAATGGTTATTAGTCGCATTGGAACCATGGAGACAACTCAACAAGCAATTCTTGTTCAACTGTCTGCAATATCCAAGGGTGTTTAGTTTTTCTTTTTATATCTTGCTTTATTTTATGTTATTTTTGTTTAAAATTTCAAAAGAACAAGTTTATCTGTCTTTTCTTTTGCTTTTCGTTACTTTGGCTCCTTGATAGACAAAAAGGGGGAGTATTTGGTAATTTATTATTTTGTGTACAATGCTGGACCCTATTTTTAGGGGGTGTTGTGTGGTTGTGTCTTGTTAAACTTTTCTTAAAAAGTTGACAATTTGTGTTATATTTGTTAATGCTTGTTTCCAGGGGGAGTTCTTAGGAACTTAATCTTTTTTTTTTAACAAATTGATTGGTGCAGGTTTGTGTGCCAAAATTGCTAAAAATATAATTTGTCTAATAAGTTTCCAAATGGGGAGATTGTGACATCCTAATATTGGCTAACTTTTTAAATGAATATATTTTTCCAATTAGATGTTAATTTAGAAATTCTATACATGGTAATGAGTGGATTTTGTCACTTTTGGGTAAGTATGGATTTTGTCTAATAATATGTACGTTTAATATAAAATTAGTTACTATGTATATTTCTTGATTTTAATTAATTTAAATTAAGTAACTTGAAATATGTTTGTCCCCAAGTAAGATCAATTTCGAAATGAACCTGTTTTCAAATTAAGTCCAGGTTCGTCCTTTTTCTGATGATACAAAATGATCTTTTGTTACATTTGAATTTATCTGCAGTAAAGGTAATTGAGAGTTATTTTTAGGAACTCTCTGATTTGATCTGATTGAGATCAATAACGAAATTGACTTTGCTTAGGGTTTCCTAAACTCTATAAGTACTAGACCTAAGCAGCAGCTAAACTCAGCTCTTCTCCTTTATAACGTTTCATAATTTGAAGAGTTATTTTTCATGTAAAGAGTAGTTTTTGTTCAACTATATCTTTGTTTGTTTGTTTTTCTTTGTGTTATTTATTCATAAGAAGGTCATAAAGCTTGTAAAGGTGACATACAATCTTCAAGAGAACATTTTCTTAAGTCTCACTTCAGGAGGAAGCAAGCACTCATCAAGATCAGAAGGGATTTTGTGTTCTGGTGTTTGTCAAAGTCAGGTTATTAAAGTGGAGTACTTCAAGGTTGCAACAAGGATTTATAGGGAGTCTAAACTTGTATAATACAATTGCTTATTGTATTCATGAGACTTTACTAATTGATTTTATCTCTGGGCATGACCTCGTGGACTAGGTTTTGCGAACCATGTAAAAAAAATTTGTTTCATGCTACTTTCTGTTCACTGCACAGTATAGTGAGTGTGTCACCCCACATATTAGGGTTTTCCTTAATTTTCTCATTTGTTTGTTTAATCAACTTTTAAGACAATATATTTATCCTAACATAAATATTAGTTAATTCAAAATTAACTTTTTCTTAAAATATCCGTTTTAAATAAATAAATGAATGAATATCATATTCTAAATAAGATATTTGTTATTCTATCTCTATATATTAATTCAAACAAGATTAATATTAATTTTAACCTATAGTTTTTCAAAATAAAAACCATTGTAACGCCCAATTTCCCAAATATGGCTTAATGCCTGGATTAGGGGGCCGGGAGGCAATAATTGAGTTAATTAGGTGTTATGTGTTATGAGCATGTTATTATGTGAATGATGTGAATTGTATTATAATATGATTGTTCTTGAATGTTTTATTGTATTAAATATGCATGTGGGCCTGTTTCTTCTTAGAATGACATTTTCGTAATTTTGACCCGCTGAGGGTATAATTGTAAATTCTGGGATTTGTAATCGTGAGCACATTATTATGTGGATATACTTGAGTTACCCGACATGAGTCGATCCTATGGAGCTAGTTAGCAAAAAAGTCACAACGGAGTAAAATACTCGGCTCGGGGTGAGCTTAGGGGTATTTTGGTAATTTGGTAAATTATCGAGAATTATAGAGTAACGGGAATTAAGATGTGATCATTGGTTTGATAGTTTATTTTGGATTATGTGAGATAATTTGAGATTAACGGGAATCCTAGGGAAAAAGACTAAAGTGCCCTTGGGTATGTTTTGGGACTAAGTTAAGGGCTAGGGGCGCTTTGGTCATTCCCCTTGCCCATGGGTTAGCTTGATCAACTGAGTAGGGACCCTTTGGAGGTTACAAACACAAAAAAAAAAAACCACACTTTCTCTCTCACATTACCCTCTAGCCCTCTTGATGCTTTTGGAGAATTTGTGATATTTGGAGGGGGAAAAGCTTGAAATTGGAGGATTGAAGTTGGGTTTGGAGTAGGAGGTAGCTTGGGATCGAGTTTAATCTAAGGTAAGATGCCATTTCCTTGAGATTTCTTCTCAGTTTTCATTTAGAATGGTGTTCTTGAGTTTTTTGGGTTGTGATTGCTAGTGGCTAGCTTATGGTTGGGAGTAGTGAGGTTTGTTGTTTAGGCTCAGTATTGTGTTTTTGTGGCTGGAAAGTTAAAAACATCTGGGTTGGTCAATTTTAGGGTCTGCATTTGTACAAATCGCACAGGTACAAATTTTGGGAAGAACACGTGTTCTGGGCCATTTTTTAGTATCTGGTGACCTAGCGCGATCGTGCTAGGGTCCCAGAAAAGGCGGTTGAGCTTCATTTAGGGGCTTGAGTTGAGGGGCGTGACCGCGCCAATGGTCCAGAAGTCCCAATATTTATGTGGGCGAGACCGCACCAAGGGTAGGTGCGACCGTGCCAGTGGCTGCGAAATGCTGATTTGTAGGGCTAGGCCAGGGGATCGGGAAATCTGATTTGCGAGCCCGCTTAGGGTCTCGGGGGACATTTTTAGTGCCCTGTTAATTAGGAACAATGGTATAATATTTAGAGTTCAGTTTGGAACTCAGGTTCTAGGGTCAATTCCTGTGACTAGGAGTTCCGCCAGGCTTGTGTCAGGGACAGCGCTCGAGGTCGTTTCATTATTCGCATGAGGATTTAGGTAAGAAAACTGCACCCAATGTGTGAGATACGTGATTGGGGCTTGGTCCAATTGTTAAATGTAATATGATTGGGGCTTGGCCCAGCTGTCAAATGTAATACAACTAGGGCTTGGCCCAATTTTTAAATGTAAACATGATTAGGGCTCGGACTCAGTTAATGAGCATGATTATAATTATTCATTTGAATATGTGTTAAAGTATACTATAATGTGTTGTATCTGTGTGTATGATGAATGTATTATATGGAGGTTTGTTCGTGACTAGACAACATGAATTATAAGTCGAGGTTGCGCTTAACTGAAAGCTCTGCCTGTTAGACGATGGCATATTTGGTTAAAAAGGGCCCGACTTATATGTCCAGGGTTTACAAGGCTCAACTTATAAGTTGAAGGTTACAAGGCTTGACTTATAATTCGAGGGTTTTCAAGGCTCGACTAATAAGTCGAGGGCTTACAAGACTAGACATATAAGTCGTGGTTAGCACAAGGCTCGCTGAGCGCAGGTCGTTATGGCTAGGCCACCCCGGGAGTGTATTATGCACTTAACTGGCTCGGATGCCACTTGAATAAATAGAAGTGCGACACGTACTTGTGTGACCCTATTGTTGTTGAAGTTTATGCCCTAATTAAGACTCAATTTCTTTGTAATCTCATTTAATTATCAATAAAAGACTAGAATCAATTTTTGACTTGGTCAATCACTTTGCTCCCATATTTTATTTTGATGATTATTTGTTTAATATAAACTTCTATTATACCCTGGGCATATAGCTAATCATATTTATAGTGACATAATCACAGTGGAATATAAATATGATTATTCAAAATAAGTTAGTCCTAAGAATAGTCAGTGCACAAGATTTACACGGACTTGCCAATCTACGATATGATCTACTTACGCATTGTAGTGCCATGTTATTTCTAGAACATTAGCAAAGTAGATAAGATCAAATTTATTTATTACATCAGATTGGACCGATATTGACAGTAGATAGGATAAGTAAACATACCATTATTATCTATTCTAGTCATATCATATAGTTGACCATAGGTCAATTCAAGCTCAATTCTGAGTGGTTAGTATTCTAACTGATTGTATTATTTGAGTACTTTGACTTATTCATTACCAGCTTTCCCTACGAACTAGCCCATACTTACATCGTGGGAACTCGGTAGTATAATTGAGTGGGAGTGTTGATCATAGATATGAACATCTATAGCTTCTGATGAAGAATTGAAACGATGGTTTCCTTTTAGTTTGGTTCAAGGTGCTAAATGATAGAGATCTCATTTCAGTAATTAATATTAGTTTACTGAAACATCATTTACAAGGAACTAAGTGTTTTAAGAATAAAATATAATGAGGGGCAAAAATGTATTTTAGTCCCATCTCTTTGTAGACCGTCTATAGAGGATTGAGTGATAATTATGGTTGTAACAATGGATAACTAATAACATATCTATGTTGCTTATAGAGTGTTCTATGAATTCAAGAGTGCAATTCTGAGTCTTTAGTGGAGTCACGAGCAATTAATAAGTTAATAATTTTATTTGTTAAATTTATGATAACTTATTGGAGCTTAATTTTATATGCCAATGGTCCCCACAGTACCTTGGATAAAATCCTCTATATAGTCTCAATTAATTGATATAATTATCAATTAGAATTATCAAAGTTGACCAAGTCAATTTTAGATAGTTTCACGGAGTTATGCAATTTAGAGAAGAAAAGAGATTTTAGGAAAAAATTATTAATTATGACAAATTGGTGTCTAAATTAATAAATAAGTTTAAATCAAGGTTCAAATTATAAATAATTAATTTGATAAAGGATTTAAATAATTATTTAATTAATTAAATCAATAGAAAATAATATATGCATTGATTTTAAGTCCAATGGGCTTATAATTAAATGAGAAATTTCACGGGCCTAAAGCCCATGAGAATTTCGACCTAATGGCTAATATTATCTATTATTTTTTTATTTTTTAATTAAAATAAATCACCTAATTTGATGCTATAAAAGGAATGCTAAGTGAGAGTTGAAATCACTTGTCTTGAGAAGATTAGAAGATTTATTCTTGATGTTCAAGTTTTTAGATTCTCTCTACAGCATAAGTCATTTTCGAAGCCTCAATTTTCTCTTCTTCTTCTTCTTCTTCTCTTTGTATCTATATCATGTTTTGAGAATTTCCCACTCTAGTCTAGGTGATTCTAAGGATACTTTGGAAGACTATGAAGAAATTTGAAGATTGTTTTAGTTTATTAGTGATACCATGCGACAGAAAGGATATAAGGGTTAAAGAAACTGAATGAAGGACTTAGACATTTCGCTGCGTATAATGTAAGTGTTCTTATCATTATCTTTGTTTATATTCAATTGTAGAAACATGTTCTAGGTTGTCTTATATTAATGTGTTTAATATATGATTTACGTGAAAATAAGTAAGATCATGTATATGTTTACCCAACAGTGGTCACTTACTTGTACAATGTGCCTACTTGGTTTCAGTTATTATTATTAAGCATGTTGTTATGTTTTGTTGATTATCTAAGTCTGTTAATATGTTTTCTTGTTGAGTCTTTTAGCTCACATGTGCTATGTGATGCAGTTAAGGGTAAGGAGATGCTTGGCCAGCCATGAGTTGGAGAGCGTTAGAGGCGATGTGTACATATCCAATCTGCTCGAACGCCACAGCCGAGATATCGTAGAGGAACTAGGGTTGGACCCTGTTTCATCACTTAGTTTAGCTTATTTTTGTAATCCTTGAGTTGTAAACAATTTTTAAACTTGTATTTTGGGATCCCATACAAAGACAGAAGTTTTTAATGAAAATGTTTGTTTTTTTTTACCAAGATTTTTAAATATCTGAACCATTAGTCACTTAATCACATGTTTTAGTCCAAACGACTTGTTTAGCGAGTCCAGCACTAATTTAAACTCACATCGTAACAGTCCCTAATTAGCAGGGTTTTACAACTTGGTATCAGAGCTACCAAGGTTTATGGGTTCCTGATGATGGACTGAGCATGTACACTCACTTCTGAAGACAAGCTCGACTCAGGGTTCGGTAACTATTAATATAGTTATGTGTGCAATTTATTAAATAAAATATATATGCCTTACCTGCATGTTTAAATAGAGAGCATGAGCTATTATGATAGGGCGTGGTCGTTGACTATTGTATGCATGTTAAAGATGTTCTTATTAGTGCAATTGTGGCTTGTATATGTTGTAGAAATGCTTATTAGCATCATTATTACTCTTAAATGTAAGAAATGCTTATTAGCGCTGTTATATGTGCATGTATGCCAGGAAATTCTTATTAACACTGTTAAATGTTAAAGAAATGCTTATTCGCATCGCTATTTGTCTATGAGTGCCAGAAAATTTTTATTGGCATCATTACTTGTTTATAAATGACAGGAAGTGCTTATGAGCACCATGTTTGAGTATCAACATAAACCGACATGCTTATTAGCATGATTGGTTAATGTGAATCACCATGTTTATTAGCATGACCGTTTAGGTGTGAACTATTGGGATTCTTATTAGCATTGTCGATGCATGTGAATGCTTACTTGATCAGTTTTGAACCGTGGGTTTACATGGAATATTGTTATTACTACCTGATAAGTCGAGACATTGATTGCGGATAAACTTGGAAGTATGCTTCTATGGCAATCAATGAGCCAACCGATGTTAAAAATCAAGTTGGAAGTAATGATCAGGATCAGAACCCTCCACCAGCTCTTGAAATCTGACAACAGGTGCTTACTAATATGCAAGCTAGGCTATAAAGGCAGGAAGAAGAGATTCTCCAGTTGAGGTAATAGCAGGTTTCGACAGGGAACACTTTGTAGAGGCCCCACCTGCTGCTATAGTACCGGCTGTACAGCAGCAATATGAGATAGAGAATCATTGGGAGTTGTTATATGAACGGTTCAGGAAACACCACCCTCCGATTTTTTAGGGTAGCGCAGATCCACTTAAGGCAGAGTAGTGGGTGAGCATGATTACATCCATCCCAGACTTTATGAGGGTGGTGGGCAATGAAAGGGTGGCTTGTGTCACATACATTTTTTGGGAGGATGATCGAATCTAGTAGGAGGTGGTGTCCCAGACTAGAGATGTAACCACAATGAATTGGGAAGAATTCAGAGATGTGTTTAATGAGAAATATTATAATGATGCGGTGAGAGCTGCAAAGGCAGACGAATTTAACAGTCTAGTTTAGGGAAATATGTCAGTACATTAATACACCCCTAAAGTTTGATAGGTTAACCAAGCTTGATATGGACTTGGTGCCTATTGATGTAACCAGGAAGGAGAGATTCCTTAGGGGGCTGAACGCTATGATTGCCCAGGATGTCAGAATTACAATAATACTCAGAGTGATGACATACGCTCATGTAGTTTAGAGAGCCCTTACTATAGAGGGCGCTAAGAAAAAGATCTGGCATGAGAACGTGGCCAGAAGGGATACCAAAAGGATGAGACCTCCCTTTACAGGATTTGGTAGGGGCGTAGGCCCTAGTGACTAGAAAAGGAAGACCACAGATACTATTTTGGCTTTCGACCCTAATAGGAGGCCACGGGGTGTACAGATTGGCTGCCAGGGCGGCAACGAGAATTGGAGGACATATCCATAGTGCGCTAGATGTAGAAGACATCATCAGGGGGGGTGTCAGGTAAAGGCCTATTTTTTATGTGGAATCATGGGGCATCTCAAGAAAGACTGCGCAAGAATGAAGAAAGGGGAGCCGAAAAAGGCGGGCAACTCGACTCCAGCTTGAGTGTTCAAACTGATGAAGGTTGAGGCTGAGGCTAGATCCTCAGTAGTGACAGGTCAGATTTCTAATGTTGGCATTTCTTATATTGTACTATTTGAATATGGTGCTACACTTTCTTATGTTTCTAGTAGGATTATTGATAGACTATGTAGGCCATATGATTACTATGCTTTGGGGTTTGGAACATTGTTACCCACTGGGGAGTTAGTCCAGGAGATGGGTCAAATCATTGTCAGTGACAGTGGATGGCAAAGAGTTGTCAGTTGACTTGATAGAGTTTGTTATGACCTACTTTGATAAGATTTTGGGGATGGACTGGTTAACTAAGTATGGGGGAACCATTGATTGTAAAAACAAAATGATAACCGTTGAGCATGAGGGTGAGGACCCCTTTGTAAATTTTGGCACTGTGCATGGACCCCGTGTACCTATAATTTCAGCATTGAGGGCTAGGGACCTGTTGCGAAGAGGTTGCATTGGATTCCTGGCCAGCGTGGTGGATACCACTCAGGTCATGCTAGTGGGACTAGAAGAGACTAGGTTAGTCTGTGAATTTCAGATGTGTTTCTAGAGGAATTACCAGGGTTGCCATCACACAGAGAGATAGAATTTGTTACTGAGTTGGCACCATGGACAGAGCCAATGTCTAGGGCACCTTACAGAATGGCCCTAGCAGAATTGAAAGAACTAAAGGTACAATTGCAGGAGTTGTTAGATTTGGGTTTTATCAGACCTAGTTTCTCGCCATGGGGTGCGTCATTCCTATTTGTGAAGAAGAAGGATGGTTCTCTGAGGATGTGCATAGACTACAGGGAATTGAATAAGTTGACCATTAAGAGCAGGTATCCTCTGCCAAGGATAGATGACCTATTTGATTAGTTGTAGGATAAAATGGTATTTTCGAAGATAGATCTTTGATCTGGTTATCACCAGTTGAGGATCAAGGTGGAAGACATACCAAGGACAGCGTTCTATACCATATATAGGCATTACGAGTTCCTCATCATGTCATTTGGTTTGACTATTGGCTTAGCAATTTTTATGGATCTGATGAACAAGGTGTTAAAGGGCTATCTAGATCGGTTTGTGATCATCTTTATCGACGTTATCTTAGTTTATTCACAATTAGAGGAAGAGCACGAGAAACATCTTAGGTTTGTCTTACAGAGGTTGAGAAAGCACGGATTATTTGCGAAGTTCAGGTTGTGTGAGTTTTGGTTACCTCAGGTGATTTTCTTGGGTCATATTGTTAGCAGAGAAGAAATCAAGGTGGACCTAACTAGGATTGAGGTTGTCAGAGATTGACCAAGGCTAAGGAACGCCTCTGAGATTAGAAGCTTCCTTGGATTGGTGGGTTATTATAGGAGGCTTGTGGAAGGGTTCTCAAGGATACCTACTCCACTGATAGAGTTGACACGCAAGATCTAGAAGTTTGCATGTCAGATAGATGCGAAACAACTTCCAGAAGCTGAAGCGACGTTTGATTACCGCTCCTCATGAGTCTTCCGAGAGATCAGGAGAAGTTCGTGGTTTATTGTGATGCCTCAAGGCAAGGGTTAGGCTATGTCCTTATGCAGGGAGGGAAGGTAATTGCTTATGCTTCATGTTAGTTGGAGGATTATGAGCAGAGGTATCCTACTGATGATCTAAAGTTAGCAGCAGTGGTCTTTACAATAAAGGTATGAAGGCATTGTCTTTATGGAGAGAAGTGTGAGATATACACTGACAACAAAAGCCTGAAGTACTTCTTTACACAAAAGGATTTGAATATGAGGCAGAGGTGTTGGTTAGAACTGATGAAGGATTATGATGGTGAAATCGTTTATCATCCAGGGAAAGCCAACATGGTGGCAGATTCCCCAAGAAGGAAAGGTCTGGGACAATTATTCAGCTTGAGGCAGATGTCCAAGGAGTTGGCAGAGGATATGACTAGAGTAGGGATAGAGTTAGTCATGAGCCAGTTAGCCAACTTAAACCTGCAGTCTACTCTTCAAGAGGGGATAAAGGAGAGTCATTTAAAAGAGGCACAACTGATGAAGATCAGAGGAGACGTCCTAGCTGAAGTAGCTAGGGACTATAAAGTATTAGATATGGGTTTACTCAGGTACAAAGGTCGGATCTACGTTCCGATGGATACTATTATCAGACGAAAGATTATGGATGAATGTCGCACTACCCCATACTCTTTGCATTGCGGCACCATGAAGACGTATTAGAATCTGAAGACTTTATATTGGTGGCCTGGGATGAAGAGAGATGTAACCGAGTATGTGGTCAAGCGTCGGACGTGTCAGTAGGTCAAGGTTGAACATTAGAGACCAGCAGAGCTATTATAGCCATTGGATATCCCTGAGTGGAAGTGGGAGGAAATCACAATGGATTTTGTGGTGGGATTGCCCAGGACAGTGGGTCAACACGATTCGATGTTTGTTACTCTAGACTGATACACCAAATCAGCTCACTTTCTACCAGTGAGGACGACATACACATTTGACTAGTACTGTAACGCCATGGATAAGCAAGACCGTTACACTTGTTTAAAATAATGCTTAACTCGATAAGCAATACATTTGAACATAAATGTGTAATTGAAGACTAAGTCAAGGTCAAGTATTAAAATATTTTGTCAACAAAATAATTATTTTTCACTAAAATATTAAGTTTATACACGGGATCCCAAAATCAGTTTATAGAATCGTAAAAGACAAACAGAATACAATTTGGCTGACCTAAGTGGCAAAACAGGGTTTAACCATAGTTCCTCCCAAGCTATCCTGACTGTGGTGATCAAGAAGGCTGCATATGTACACACCGCCCCTGAAGCTATCCAACACATGGTTGGTCCAACTATCCTTTTTCCTTACCTGTACCATGTAGCATCCGTGAGCCAAGGGTCAGCAAGAAAATGTAAACCAGCATGCACAACAAGGCAACAATATAAAAGCAGTAAACATAAATTATCAAGTTCAATTAACAATTAGGATATAAATAACCAACCAACAGTAATGTTCAACTCAGTCAAATATGTAACCAAACTCATCAATCAATAGAAATAAATAAGTATGAATCACACTCCTGTTTATGGTATATTATCCAGGCCCGGCGCCCTTAGGCCGAGTTCCCTAGTCTCTTAGCCGACTCTGGGACCTTTAGTCTAGACTGAATTCTGTAGGCTTGCTATCGGCCCCCGACACCCTTAGGCTGACTTGCAAACATATATAGTCATAAATACACAACGCATAACACATAATCAATGGCAGCGTATACAAGCATGCACATCCATATATTCTCATAAACATATTCATATTCATTAACATGGGTTTAATTCCCATTCACAACCCGGGTGCAGTTTTCTAACCTGGGTCCCGAGCAGCTAGCGTACGACAGTCCTGAGCACGATCCCTAATCCTGAGCCCTTGCGATAAAACCTAGTGACAATGCGATAGTGGATAACCATTAAAATCCTAAACTAATTAAAATCTTATGAATAATATACGAGCCTTCGGGACCTTGATTTCTACTAAACTGGATAGTACAAATCATCTCGAGCGCTTAGGTTTAGATTCCTAAGCCCAAAAGCCCAATTTGGATAAGGCTGCCTAGGCAGGCCGCGACCTGGCCCTTAGGGTCGCGGCGCGCCCCCTGGCCATAGGCGCCAGCCTCAACCCCTACAAACATGCGGGCCATGACCTGGCCCTAAGGGTCGCGGCGCGCCCATGAGACAGAAAGCCCTTAACCTCCTGGGGACATGCGGGTCGCGGCGCCCATGAACAAGGTCACAGTGCGCCTCTGCGAACCCAAAAATCCCAGCTTCTTTCTGCGTTTTCACCCAACCAATTTTTATAGAAAGTCATTGCAACCTTACACCAAAACCAGAATTGAGTCCAAGACTCTTAACCACAAAAGCTAGGCATTATAACTACCCAAAAATCCACCACAAAATCACCACAACCTAAGCTCAAACATCTAAATTCATAACCTCAAAACACTTAAGATAAACTAACGATTTCAGTAACCATACTTACTTGAATCTTACCACAGTGGAAATTCCGAGCTTAATTTAGATTTCCCACACCCTCGGGTTGTTCTTCAAAGTTTCCAGCATCAACCTCAAAGCCTCAACACCAGAATCTTCCAAAGTTGCCTAAGTCTTCAAGAAAGTGGAGAGGGAACCATGAGAAAGAATGTTCAGGCCACCCATGTAACTCCCTACTACCCAGGGACTGTTAAGTTGTGCATTTTAAACAGTGCTAAACTCGCTAACCGAGCCATTTGGCCATAATTGTGTAACTAAGTATGATTAACAGTTTAGGGTTAAATTTTTTTGGTTAAGATACAACGTTTCACTAAAACGTTTACTGTATACATTGGGATCCCAAAATATAATTTAAAGGTTAATTACAACAAAATATTTACAACCAGCTGACCTAAGCGGCAAAATAGGATTTAACCCAAGTTCCTCTTTAAACCCTCAGCCGTGACAATCGAGCAGCTGCATATGTACACATCATCACCTAAGCTCTTCAACTCAAGGATGGTCTAGCTTTTTTTTTGCCTTTACCTGCACCACATAACACTCGTGAGTCGAAGCTCAGCAAGAAAACTCAATATGCTCATGAACAGGTAATAACATGTTACTAAATCATAATATGCATGCCTAGTAATAATAGCCCTATTCATGCATGCAAATAAGTCAAAATAATTTTTGTGGGCCCTGCCCTTTGTATAGCCGACTTATGGGTCTTGCCCTTTGTATAGATGACCATCAAGTCATAATTAGAATAGATGGCTAATGTGTCTAATGACTGTGTTTTTAGTCAACGACGTGAGAATGTCAATAACGACAAGCCTTCAAGAGAATGTAAACGACAACAGACAGTTTAATCCATGAAAGTAAATAACACAAGAGATTTTATAGTGGTTCAGCCCCGATCAGTCGGTAATAGCCTAATCCACTTAGAGATTTTATTACTCTATTCACACTCAAGATCAGATGAACCAGTGTCAACTGAGTTTCTTAAGTGTAAATATTCAAGAATACAAAAAAGGGTTCTCTCAAGAAAAACGCACTTTCTCTCTCTAGAACTCAAACTAGTTCTCAATTTGCCAAAAGTCCTTTTACGATCCCATCAACCCTCTATTTATAGGCTTGGGATCCGTAACTAATATCCCCTTCAGATAGGGATATTTTATTATTCATATTATATTTAAATTACAAGAAATATTTAAAATACAACAGATTCCTCAATTTGAGTGAGGAAAGAGAGATTCCCGCGGTGCCTAGACCGATTCTTACTGAAGTGGTTTCCGAGAATTTGACGTAGTCTAGTTTGTTTGCTGATGACTATCGTCTTCTGACCAAGGTCCGAGCCACATGCATTGGCTCTCCTCGAACATGGTCCGAGCCAACCTCTTTGAGCATTCCTCGGACTAAGGTCCGAGCCAAGTCATTTGGCTCCTCGGACTAGGGTCCGATCGGACCTATGATTGCCTTCTCCTCGGACTAGGGTCCAAGGCAATCACCCTTGCCTCTCCTCGGACTTGGTCCGAGGCAACGATCTTGGAAGCTCACCTCGGACATGGTCCGATCCACACATTTAGGAGGCTCTCCTCAGACATGGTCCGAGCCACTTACCTTAGGCTCTCCTTGGACATGGTCCGAGCCAACCACTTAGGAGGCTCCCCTCGAACATGTCCGAGCCAAGCACTTGGTTCCTCCCACTAAGGTCCGATCAGACCTTTTGTGGCCTCTCCTTGGCCAAGGTCTAAGTCCATCTCTTGGCATGCATGGACCTATCCTCGAACTTGGTCCAAGCCAACCACCTAGGAAGCCCACCTCAGACATGGTCCGAGCCAATCACCTAAGAGGTTCTCCTCGAACATGGTCCGAGCCAAGCATTTAGGGGCTCCTCAAACTAAGGTTCGATCGGACCTGTTGTGACTATCCCTCGAGCCAAAGTCCAAACCCATCTCTTAAGCTCCTTGGACTTAGGTTTGAACCAAACACTTGGGCTCCTCGGACTAGGGTCTGAGCCAAGCACACCTTAGCCCCAGTATTCTCCTCGGATGTATTTGGCTTGACTATGGCATCTCTCAAGCAGTCCAAATTCTTTACTGATGTATTGGGCTACTGCTAAGCCAGATCACCCAACTAATCCATGCCATGTGTCAATTTTACTGCCACATCATCCTTTTCAAATTTTGGGATAACATTTGCCCCCCAAGTTTATTATATGATACATTCACATAATAAACTTTTCTCCAGTTGACGTCATTATAAAAATAATAACTGTTCATCTCCATGCAGCAGACCCACGATCACTGCAAAAAATTGCCCATGATCGTGGGGAGAAAAAATAGTTCCGGAATGCCAAGGGCCCAAAAATAAAAAATAAACCCCACTTTTTTCCCTTTAAATAACCCAAATTTACACACTTTTCTTCACACAAGAAAAAATCACATTTTTTTTAAAAACCTCTCTTCTTCTTCCTTCTCTCTTGGCTGAAACCCCCAAAACTTCTCTTCTTCTTGCCGAATCTTCAAGAACTTCAAGGGAAGCTCTCCATCTTCAAGCAATCTTCAAGCAAGCCAAAGGTTCTCCAACCTTGAGTAAGTCTTCTTTCCCATGCCTTCACATTGTTGTAATTTTTCAAAAAAATTCCATGAGAACTCATGCCATGGCCGAAACTTATTGTTGAGCTTGTTCTTGAATCTCATATAAATGCTTGTATAATGTGTTAGCTTGTTGTTTTGATGATGTTTGTGGTATGGGTAACCCAACATTACCTTTAATTTCATAGGGATTTTAAGGAAAATAGGTTAATTTGACATAAATCATGAGTATGGGTTTTGGGGTTTTTGATAGTATAGTGGATTTTCAAGAACATGAGAAAACCTTTCCACTTCCATGCTTTGATCTTGCTTTTGTATGTGTGGATGAAGAAGTGTGTTTATGATAGGGATATTAGGGCTTTGCTTGTACGGTTTGGGTTTGAAAAATAAATAACTAATGAAAGTGGTCGATCGGCCACTGAAATTCCTGGGCAAGCACGTGGTCCGATCGGACCACTTTACTCTTCTCAAACGCCCATGTCCGATCGGACAAGTTGGGCTGCCAGCGACTAGGATCTTCGGAGGCGTAAGGCGTGCTAGGCGTTCGGACACTACTTGCTCGGACCTTGAGGCACGCATCTCCTCGGATTGGCTGTGTTCGATCGGACACTTCGTGAGTTGCTTGGCGCTGGGCTCGCACGGAGGCAAGGCTGCTGAACATCTCCTCGGTCGCACGCTTTAGAGTACCTAGGCATCCGAGCGGATGCACTCACTCTCCTAGGCTTCGGCCTTCTTCATTTTCTTTTACACACATACCCATCCTTTTGGCATGCATACACGCACACATAGGGAATCTAGCCTCTTTTGGAAAACCCCAAAATTTTCCATTTATATAAACTTTAGTGACCTTAAATACTTCAAGTACTTTTTAGGCACTCTTGGGCACTAAGATTATTTTTTCCCTTGTGTGCTATATTTTTACCACTTAGATAAATTTTTCTAAGTATAAAAATAAACTTTGTTCTTGTTGAATTTTCTCTGTATGGTTACTCACCTCCCCATTTTTTATTCATTTTTGTAGATGAATCGCTCTGACTATAGGGGAGGTGACAACCATACGGATTCTGATACATCCATCCCGCAATCAATCGAGACTCCTTTAAATAGTGATTCCTCATCAAACTCGTCCACCGGTTGTACTCCAGAGGACCGCCTTCGTCGCTTCAAGCAGATCCTTCCTCGCTCAGCCTTGTACCTTCTCCACGAGGAACAGTTTCTTCAACAAGTTTCTCAATCGACGATGAGGGTGAAACAATCCAACAGACTTCCTCAGGAACGTGATCCACAGGTTGCCCGCAGAGTGGTGCAGAAGGTGGTAAAGCGCAGTCATGCTCGTACTGCAACTCCTTCAGAAGAACCCTCTCAGAAGTTTGCTACCGTGATCCAGGACTTGGCCGTTCAAAAGCCACGAAAGGGGGGAGAAGAAGAACCTTCCTGGTTCACTGCCGAAGCTTCAAAACTTAATCCTCCGCTGTTCCACAAACACACCGAGGCTTTGGGTTTGAGCGAGGCGAATGTGATATGCCCGGGTCCTCATCAGAAAGCCAATAGGCCTGGTGGAGCATACTGCGCCTGGTCAAGGCATCATGTGCACGCCGGAGCGACACTTCCGTTACACACCTATTTCCGGTCTGTAGCGGATTATTTCAATGTCTCCCCATTTCAGATTGCACTGAATGGGATCTAGGCATTGTCTGCATTATACATTCTCTACTTCCTGCATGGTTGGGACGAGCCCACCCCTCACGAGGTGCACTACTTATTTGACCTTAGGACCAATCCTTCCCACAACAACACGGGCTTCTTCCACTTTTACCACAGGCAAAGGGGGACTACATACCTCAGTGGTATCTCTCACAAATCGAACCCCGGGAAGTATCACAAAGAATATTTCCTTACATCGGATATTAAGGCCAACAACTTGGCCTTTACACGTGCGGGTCCATTCGAGCGACCATTGCCTACTAAGGGGATGTTTGAGCGAGAAAAGAAGTTGGCTAGCATGAGTCCTGGAGAGAAGGATGTGAAAAAATTGGTCATTGTGGACCTCCTTCAGATGGTGGGCCTGGTGCCGTGTGACCAAGATATGGCGGTGGAAAGTACCATCGGGGAGAACAACACAACTGATCAGTCCAATGCGGGCACAGAGCTAGTGACTGATCAGCTTTCTCTTGGACCTTCCCCGCTCTCTCCTAGACCTAGTGACCTTGTTATTAGGGAGCCTGAGCCTCAGCGTAGATTTGCCATTCCCGCTCCGTCCGGGAGAGGAAAGGCTATCTAGGTTGAGAGGGAACTCAGCTCATCCTCGGACGACGAGGATGAGTTCCTCGATTAGATCCTCAACGCAGGTAACACATGTCTAGTGATCATAGGAATACTTTTAATAACTTGGTGATTCGAGAGTAACAAAATTGTAGTATATACTCATGTACATTTTATTATGTTTATATCTCTAACAATTTTGCGTTTTCCTCTATTGCAGATCCAGATATGTTCAGGGAGTGCATTGCTTCTGTTCCAAAGAGGAAAGCTGGCGGTGGAAGTGGCGCCACACCTCTGAGGAAGATTCTGAAGGTAGTGCCGTCCAGCAGAGGGAGACAACCCGAGGGGTCGACCACACTCCCTCTGTTAGCTCCTTCGTCACTCCCTCCATCAGTGAGCCTAACTCCCCCAGGCCCGCCTGGCCCGAGCGAGGCACTCCGGGCTGCTGATACCAAGCTCAGGGGGTCAGCTGATCAGACCCTCCGCGATGCATCAACGATTTGAAGCTTTGAATCTCTTCCTCGGCTTAGTGTCGATGCGGTCCTGGATAGTGGGATTGCTCAGCTGACACACATAAGTACTCCACCATAAGATAGATTATTGCTTACGCTATGGCTTTGTAGTAACTTTTTGTTTTTCATGCAGGCGCTTATGACCTTCTGTCACGCTCAGCAGCGGTCAGTTGATTGCAAGGAGTTGATCAAGGTGCTGAATGATCAACTGGTGGAGACCCAAGCTAAAGTAGAGACTTTAACTGCCTCAGAAAAAGACTCCAAATCCAAGTTGGAGCAGGCGGAGAAGACCGTGGCTGAACGGGATGAGTCTCTTAGGTAGCAAGCTCAAACCACCCAGTCCTTGACCGCTCAACTGGAGAAACTGACTCTTGAGAATAAGGAGTTAGCTCGTGAGAATGAAGGACTAATAAGCGAGAATGAAGAGTTGAAACAAGAGAAGGAGTTTGATTTAACTCGCTTCGAGGAGGCTAGCTTCGACTGCTTCTACCAGGTCTGGAAACTGAATAAACCTCTCAAGCTTGATTTTTTCTCCAAGGAGGTCCAGGCAGAGGAGCTTGCTAGGTGTGAAGCAAGGGCTGCTGAGGAAGCTGCCAATCCTCCAGGCCCTACTCCAGCTTCCTCTACGTTATCATTCCGAGCAAGAGGAGCAGCTGAGGCCGAGGAGGGGGTTGACCAACCCACCAGAGAAGCACGCCAGTAACTCCTCATCTTGCCAGAGCTCACCTACATGATTAGTTGTAGTCTTACTAGTTTTTATCATAGTTTGCTTTATTTTGTGAACTTTTGCTCGTGTGTTTGAGCTATTTTGACACTTAGCACTTTACTTTTTTCTTTTTTGACTAACTCTAAACTTTTAAGTCTTCATTGTGAATAGTAAAGTTCCTAGATGCCTCAAATTTCACATGAGTATTTAGTTTTCTAACTTAGAAATTCTAAACATTTCATAAGTCCATACTAAATATACTTCCTCATGCTCTTATTGCTCTAACTTTTTATGAGCATAACTTTTATTATTACACGAATATCTGTTTCTAACTTAAATTTTTTTTTTTAAATTCTAAGTTACTTAAGCTTTGTTAAACAAGTTAGCTTAATGGTCGTTTTAGACTTCCAAACTTACAAGTCAGCCCAAAAACAGATATATTTGCTTGTGCTCTTATTGCCTGTGTTGAAGTACAAACCAGTATACCCTATGTGCCCCCCAAGTGATTGAGGGTTGATAAATCCTTGATCACTTGCTACTTGACCGAATTTTTCCGAGTAGTTACTACTCGTGAAACACATAAAATATACAAACATATTTCAGTAGTTGACCACTACAAAAACACTATTTAAACGCTGGTCATTCATATCATGATACCGATTAGTTGAACACTGTCTGGTATATATTTACACTTAGTTTTTAGAAGACCTGTTTTGTTTAAATCATTATGACAGTTGAACACTGCCAAGTAAGAATAATCAACACATATGCAAAATTCGTAGCAAGATTCAACCACGCTGCGCGTGGTCTCTTTTATTGCTCGTAATAATAAGTGACAAAACGTGTCTAACAACGAGTTCCAAACAAAATAACATTGTTCAAAATAATGTGACTGGGTAGCAAATAACCAGTTCACAAACAAAAACTTAAATAACAAGTTAAGCACTTGATACAAAGCTACTACTCTGCAAGCAGTATTTATTGATAATATTTTCTCAAGTGCTCGCCATTCCAGTAGTTCCTGATTAGCTCTCCATTTAACCGAGCAAGCTTGTAGGTGCCGGGTGGCAAGACTTGCTCAATTTGATACGGTCCTTCCCAGTTTGGTCCTAGCACACCAGCTGCTGGGTCTCTAACAAACACCTTTCTGAGGACCAAATCTTCGACCTGGAACTTTCTATCTCACACTCTGGAATTGAAATAGCGCGCCACTTTTTGTTGGTGAGCAGCAACTCTAAGGTTTGCCTCCTCTCTTCTCTCCTCGAGGAAGTCCAATGATTCTGCTAACAACTGATGGTTCTCCTCTTGGGTGTACATAGTCTTTCTATGAGATGGTGGGTCTATCTCCACAGGTAACATGGCCTCATACCCATATGCCAAAGAAAATGGGGTATGACCAGTTGTCGTCTGAGCAGTAGTCCTATATGACCAAAGGACCTCTGGTAACTCTTCTGCCCAAGCACCCTTAGCTTGCTCCAGGCGCTTTTTTAGAGTGTCCTTCAATGGTTTGTTTACCGCTTCAACCTGCCCATTGGCTTGAGGATGGGCTACCGAGGAGAAACTTTTGGTGATGCCATGTCAAGTGCAAAAATCGGTAAATATGTCGCTGTCAAATTGGGTGCCATTGTCAGACACTATCTTCTTGGGCAGACCATAGCGACATATTATGTTCTTAACCACAAATTCCAATACTTTCTTCGATGTGATCGTGGCTAATGGCTCGGCCTCAGTCCACTTAGTAAAATAATCTACCGCGACCACTGCAAACTGCACTCCTCCTCTTCCTTTGGGCAACTTCCCGATCAGATCAATACCCCACACTACAAAAGGCCACGGACTTTGCATTTACTTCAAGACATTTGGGGGTGCTCTAGGCACTTTAGAAAATCTTTGGCATTTGTCACACCTCCTCACGTATTCCATAGAGTCCTCGTTCATGGTAGGCCAGAAAAATCCTTGCCTCAAGATCTTTTTAGATAGACTCTGTCCCCCAGCATGATCTCCACAAAATCCTTCATGCACCTCAGTTAATAAGTTCTTTGACTGGTCAGGTGTTATGCACCTGAGTAGAGGTAGGGAATACCCTCTCCTATATAACACTCCATCCACCATGGTGTATCTAGCAGCTTGCCTTATAACCTTCCTTGCTTCATTACGACCATCTGGGAGGGTCCCTTGCTCAAGGTAACCAATGATGGGAGTCATCCAGGTGTCGGCTATCGTGATCGGAATGGCCTCTTGTTTATCAATGCTCGGCTCCGCCAAGTATTCTACAGGTACTATATTCAGAGTTTCAGCATCTTTTGCACTAGAAAGCTTTACTAGAGCATCTGCATTGGAATTCTACTCCCGTGGTACCAGCTTGATGGTATACTCCTCGAACTGTGTTAGCAGATCTTTGGTCTTGTTTAAGTATGCCACCATGTGTAGGCCTCTTGCCTGGTATTCCCCCAATACTTGATAGACCACCAATTGGGAATCACTATTTATCTCCACCGACCGAGCACGTACATCTCTAGCCAGTCGCAAGCCTGCTAAGAGGGCCTCATACTTTGCCTCATTGTTAGAAGCATTAAATCCGAATCTCAATGCACAATGAATTCGGTGCTTCTCTGGTGTGACCAATATAATTCCAGCTCCTGAATGGTGCTCATTCGACGATCCATCAACTAAAAGTTGCCAAGTAGGAATTCCTTCTTTCTGCCCAGTTACACTCTCTTGCCGGTCGAGAACATCAGTGATTCCGTTACATTCAGCGATGAAATCTGCCAAAGCTTGGCCTTTAATAGCAGTCCTCGGCTGGTACTTGATTTCAAATTGGCCTAACTCAACTGCCCATCTAAGTAGTCGACCAGATGACTCCGGCTTCTGTAAGACTTGGCGTAGAGGCTGGTCAGTAAGGACCTTAATGGGGTGTGCTTGGAAGTATGGCCGCAATTTTCGTGATGCAAGTACCAAGCAGTAAACCAACTTCTCGATCATGGGATACCGGGACTCCACTCCTATCAATCGCTTGCTAACATAGTATACCGGGTGCTGCACTCTATCCTCCTCTCGTACTAAGGCAGCACTAACAGCGTGCTCCGTGACTGCTAGGTACAGAAATAAGTCTTCTCCATCAACCGGCTTGGAAAGAACAGGAGGTTGGGCCAAATGCTCCTTTATCGCCTGGAAAGCTTGTTCACACTCTGTGGTCCACTCAAACTTCTTGCCTCCCTTAAGCAGGTTAAAAAATGGGACGCACTTGTCTGTTGACTTCAAAACGAACCTGCTTAGAGCCGCAATCCGCCCAGTCAAGCTTTGCACATCCTTTATTCTTGTTGGAGACTTCATCTCTATGAGAGCCTTGATCTTCTCTGGGTTTGCCTCTATTCCCCGGGAGTTAACAATAAACCCAAGGAATTTTCCAGAACCCACTCCAAATGAACACTTGAGGGAGTTTAACTTCATGTTATACTTCCTCAATATTGCAAAGCACTCCTCTAAGTCTCCCACGTGCCCCTCAGCTTCCTTTGACTTCACCAGCATATCGTCTACGTATACCTCCATGCTCTTGTCGATTAAGTCTCGAAACATACCATTCACCAAACGCTGATAGGTAGCTCCTGCATTCTTCAATCCGAAGGGCATCACTCTATAGCAATACAGCCCTATATCTGTTCGGAAGCTGGTATGTTCTTCATCAGGAGGATGCATGCTAATCTGGTTGTACCCCGAATATGCATCCATGAAGGACAGGGTCTCGTGACCAGAGCTTGCATCTACCAACTGGTCTATTCTCGGTAAAGGAAAGCAATCCTTCGAGCATGCTTTGTTTAGATCAGTAAAATCTACACAAGTCCTCCACTTTCCATTGGGTTTGGGCACCAACACTAGGTTTGAAACCCATGAAGGGTAGTATGCCTCCCTGATAAACCCATTCTCCTTCAATCGCTCTACCTCCTTCTTAAGAGCCTTTGCTCGATCCTTGTCAAGCAATCTCCTCTTCTGCTGCACTGCTGGATATCTTTCATCCACGTTGAGCACGTGGCTGATCACAGTTGGTGAGATACCCACCATATCCTTGTGAGACCAGGCGAAGACATCTTGATTCCTTCGCAAGAATTCTATCAGCTGTGCTCTCACCTCAGCTTTCAACTTCTTTCCAATCTTGACCCCTCTCGTCGGGTCATTCTCATCTATAGGGACCTCCTCTAACTCTTCGGACGGTCCCACATCACTCTCATAATCCCCAAAGCGAGGATCAAAATCTCTTCCCTCGCTTTGGGCAATGCCCTATTTGGTGACTTCATCACCGGATAGGGTCTTCTGCTCTTTCAAACTAGGAGTGCTCTCTTGGCCACACTCCTCTAACATCTCTTCATCGTTTACTACTACAAGACTCTGGTCTACATCCATCTCATCCACCTCCTCTCTCTCAACACATACAATCATGTTGTTCTCCTTGGCACCTTTCTTCGCCTTAGCTACCGAGGCATTGTAGCACTCTCTAGCCTCCCTTTGGTCTCCTTGGACACAGCCTATGCCAGCGCTGGTCGGGAACTTCATGGATAGGTGCCAAATTGAAACTACCGCATGCAAGTTGGTGAGTAGTGGTCGACCAATAACCACATTGTAGGCGGACGGGCAGTCAACAATAAAAAACTCAGTCATCACGGTTTCATGCTTGGGAGCTTCCCTCGTCGTGACTGGTAACTTGATTGTCCCAGCTGGTGACAATCCTTCTCCAGTAAACCCATAAATGACGTGAGAGCATGGCTTCAAGTCATTAATAGATAGCTTCATTTTTTCAAAAGAGGACTTATAAATAATGTTTACGGAGCTTCCTGTATCGACCAGACATCTTTTCACCTTCATATTAGCTATTTGGACTGTCACAACAAGAGGGTCATTGTGAGGATACCTCACATGTTTAGCATCTTCTTTAGTGAAAGTGAGGGACTCACTTTCATATCTTGGGTTTTTTGGTGGTCGCTCCTCCACCGTCATAACCTCGGAGGTGGATGCCGCACCCAACTCATGACGAAGGGTGCGAGCATACCTCTCCCTCGCCTTGTTGCTATCTCCAGCAAGATGTGGTCCTCCACATATAGTATCTAATGTGAAGTCCACAGGTTCAGGTTGCAAAGGTGGGGACCATTTCCGCTTGAACCCAGGATTATTGTTGCTCCCCTCTCCTTGGGTCTTCTCTGCTCGGTACTTTTTTAGCTTCCCCGACCGGAGGAGAAACTCTATCTCATCTTTAAGGTGATTACACTCATTCGTATCGTGACCATAGTCTCCATGAAAACGGCAGAACTTGTTCATATCCCTCTTACTCATCTCCTTCTTGATTGGTGGGGGTTTCCGGTAAGGGACCTCCTGATGACTGGCTAGATAGATCTCCGCCCGGGTCGCCGAAAGAGTGGTGTAGTTGGTGAATCGAGGTTCATACTTCGTTGGCTTGTTGTTTGATCCCGACTTAGCCTTTTTCTCATTGCGGCGGTCAGACCCGTTATTCCCACGTTTCTTACTACAACCATGCTCATTTCCGCTATCCTTCGGAGTATCACCTGATCCACTTGGATTGTTCAACCCATTCTCTCCCTTCTCAATAGCATCATCCAACTTCATGTACTTGTCCGCCCGGTCTAAAAACTATTGTAAAGTTGAAATTGGATGGCGATGGATGCTGTCCCACAAAGGACTTCGATAGATAATACCGGAAGAGATCTCCACCATCTTCCCCTCATCTCCAACCGCGGTAGCTCGGTTAGCTTCTCTCATGAACCTTTGAATGTAATTCTTGAGAGACTCATCTTTACCTTGCCTAATATCCACCAAGTGGTTGGCATAAACGGGAGGGGTTCGGGCAGTATTGAACTGCCTGCAGAACTCCTTCCTAAAGCTCTCCCAAGAGGTGATGGAGTCTGGTTTGAACTTCCAGTACCACTCCTGGGCAGTATCTGACAATGTGGTGGGGAAGACTCTGCAGCGGTAGTCATCACTCACCCCAAGCAGCTCCATCTGATCTTCAAACTTCCCAACGTGTCTCACCGGGTCTGCCTTTTCTGTATAAACTGGCAATGCCGGTGCTTTGTATTTCTTTGGTGGTTGAGCTGCTCTAATTCGAGCACAAAAAGGGCTACCACTCCTGTGGTTTACCGGATCAATAGGTGGTTGTTTTGACAAACTCTGGACTGCCGCTGTCAAGGCATCAAGCTGGGCTTGGATGCCTGGGGCCACTGCTGGGGACTCACTCTCGGGACCACCTGGTCGGGTACTCCTATCCGGCACACCATCGTTGAGTATTTCTACTCGACAGGTAGGACGGATTGGCTCCTGCCCTTCGACCGGGACGGACCTCCTTCTATCATCAATGACGTCCCTTAGGTCCTTCTGAGCAGTGTTCTTTCCCAACCAGTCGAACACCGTACTTTGAGTCTTCTCGACAGGTCTACTAGGTGGAGCGTGCTCCTTGCCATTGCGCTGGTTGGGATGTCACGGTGGCTTTCCTATTTGAGCTGGTCGATCCTCTCCTCCTCATTGGTTATTATTTTTCTTCTTCGACTGGTTGGTGCGATAACTGTCAGCCTCATCACGCCCATGCCCATCTTTGAAGTGGGAAGTCTCTTTGTCACGAGGAGCTCTATTGTGCTCCTGCTCAGAGGGTGTTTTCTTACTGCCTGACCTTTGACTCCCTGACCTGGAAGTCTCTGATCGGTGGCTCCTTGAGGGGGTCTTAGAGTTCCCCCTTTGGGTTGAGGCAGTGCGCGATCGGACTCCCTCCTCCTCATGACCAGGCGGGTTACCACCACCCCTGCCTGGTCTATTAGTTTTCTTACGACCATCTTCTGCGGTCCTTGCCTCTGGGGTGGATGCCACCCCAGGTGTAGCCTGAGCATTGGCTCGGGTCAGTTGCGTAGCTGCCTCCAGAGCAAGAGCAGCTTCGCGATGTCGCTTGTCGGCCTCCTTCTACTGTCGACGGATCTCCTCGCTCCTAGCGTCCATCTCTCGTCTCTGCCTGGCCATTTCCTCTGCAAACGCCTCCTGCCTAGCATTGAACTGAGCCAGCTCCTCCTGGAATGCGCTCATGGTCTCCTGGAGCTCTTCAACTTCTGGAGCTACATCCTTGAGCACAACTCTAGGCTCAGTCTCACGATCTTGAACGCTGGGACCCTCTGATCTAGCATGCTCCTTAGAGGTGCTCGCCCTCTTGGAGGCCGCATTAGAGTTCTTAGGCGCCATATAGCTTCAGGGACTGTCTGTCCTTCTCTTCAAGCTCTCAATGAAAGCACCAAAATGTTGACTATGTTTTTAGTCAACGATGTGAGAACGTCAATAACAACAAGCCTTCAAGAGAATGTAAACGACTACAGACAGTTTAATCCATGAAAGTAAATAACACAAGAGATTTTATAGTGGTTCAGCCCCGATCAGTCGGTAATAGCCTAATCCACTTAGAGATTTTATTACTCTATTCACACTCAAGATCAGATGAACCAGTGTCAACTAAGTTTCTTAAGTGTAAATATTCAAGAATACAAAAAAGGGTTCTCTCAAGAAAAACACACTTTCTCTCTCTAGAACTCAGACTAGTTCTCAATTTTCCAAAAGTCCTTTTACGATCCCATCAACCCTCTATTTATAGGCTTGGGATCCGTAACTGATATCCCCTTCAGATAGGGATATTTTATTATTCATATTATATTTATATTACAAGAAATATTTAAAATACAACAGATTCCTCAATTTCAGAGAGGAATGAGAGATTCCCGCAGTGCCCAGACCGATTCTTACTGAAGTAATTTCCGGGAATTTGACGTAGTCTAGTTTGTTTGCTGATGACTATCGTCTTCTGACCAAGGTCCGAGCCACATGCATTGGCTCTCCTCGGACATGGTCCGAGCCAACCTCTTTGAGCATTCCTCGGACTAAGGTCCGAGCCAAGTCATTTGGCTCCTCGGACTAGGGTCCGAGGAAATCACCCTTGCCTCTCCTCGGACTTGGTCCGAGCCAACGATCTTGGAAGCTCACCTCGGACATGGTCCGAGCCACACATTTGGGAGGCTCTCCTCGGATATGGTCCGAGCCACTTACCTAAGGCTCTCCTCGAACATGGTCCGAGCCAACCACTTAGGAGGCTCCCCTCAAACATGTCCGAACCAAGCACTTGGTTCCTCCCACTAAGGTCCGATCGGACCTTTTGTGGCCTCTCCTTGGCCAAGGTCTAAGTCCATCTCTTGGCATGCATGGGACCTCTCCTCGGACTTGGTCCGAGCCAACCACCTAGGAAGCCCACCTCAGACATGGTCCGAGCCAATCACCTAAGAGGTTCTCCTAGGACATGGTCTGAGCCAAGCATTTAGGGGCTCCTCAAACTAAGGTCCGATCGGACCTGTTGTGACTTTCCCTCGAGCCAAAGTCCAAACCCATCTCTTAAGCTCCTTGGACTTGGGTTTGAACCAAACACTTGGGCTCCTCAGACTAGGGTCCGAGCCAAGCACACCTTAGCCCCAGTATTCTCCTCGGGTGTATTTGGCTTGACTATGGCATCTCTCAAGCAGTCCAAATTCTTTACTGATGTATTGGGCTAGTGCTAAGCCAGATCACCCAACTAATCCATGCCACGTGTCAATTTTACTGCCACATCATCCTTTTCAAATTTTGGGATAACAGTGTCCATCTAAAATAAGTGACTCAAATAAGTGACAATTAAGTCACGCACTTGGGCTATGTACCCTAATCAGATGAGTTAATAACACTTTATGATTTTGGTAATCATACTGGGGCTTGTAGCCCTAATCAGATGAGTGAGTCACACTTTGGGCTCCGCACCCTGATAAGATAAGTGACTGATGAGTGAGTCACGAACTTGGGCTCAGCACCTATAGCCATGTGACGTTGCAGTCACCTGAGCCTTTTGGCCCTGGCTCTAAGTATCTAGCCTTTAGACTAGACAAGCGCTTTTAATTTTCATTGAACTTGAGGTCAGTCAAGCATTAATATTCATGATGATTCATTCAATGCTTATGTCGAATAGATCTAATCATTACGGCTTACGTTGAACACATCAATGTCTTTCTGTACTCTTAAGCCAATACCATACGACTCGTGTCGATTTCTGACTCAGGGTCAGTGCCATACACAAGTAAGCAATGCAACCAGGCATATATCATATGTCAAATATCCAAATGTAGGGCATTCAGCATGCTTACTTAACAATCACTAGCATAATTATGATCATGCACATTTACAGAGACTCAAGCTCTGATAAATCTCATATTCAATATTCATGTCATGCTCTAATCACATGTATCTCATGCGTCACATACTTGGTGTTGTTTTCTTAACTTTGGTCCAAACACAGGTTACCAATAAATGAGCCACAAGCACGATCCTATTTATAAGCCCCTGGAGATAACCTATTCACAACCATAATATAAAACCTCATCAAAATGAGTAAATAAATACTTCTGGACCTAACCCAAGCCTCTGGGACGTCGAATCCCACTCAACTGGGTAGTAGGATCGATCCCAGGCCCTTAGAGTTAAGTTCCCACAACTAAAACCCAAATCTGGGCAAAATTTCTCTTAAGTTCCACGACCCCCAAACCCTATGCCACTTCCCACCTCCAGACAGAAGCCAACCTCTTCTCTGACTGTGCCAAGTGCCGCAACACACCTATCTTATGTCACGTCTCTACCTGCTCAACAGCCAGCGTCCTCCTCCTTCTTCAAGCCTGGGTCGCAGCGCCTTAGAATAGGGATGCGGCCCAACCACGAACCAGCCCAAAAACCTAAGTTTCCTCCATTTTAAAACCTTCCAAAAACCTACCCAAACATCTCCAAATCCAAAAATCAAAGTTCCCAAACATCCTAATTATCCAATACCAATAAAACCCAAGCTTCAATTCATTCAAAAACTCATTAAAACACAAAATCCAATTCAAGCTTAAAAACTCCAAAAATTTAGAACTTAAAACTTGGATTTATTCTTATTGAATTGTTTCCCAACTAAATCCTCCGGCTAAAAAGCTTCTAATCTTCCCTAGAATCGCTATGCCTTGATCCTCGCTTGAATCCGAGTCGTAAAACTCAAGTTTCCTTCGAAAATATGACCGGGTGTCGAAAATGGAACTATGAGGGAGAAAGAATGTTTTGAACGTTCTTTTTATTTTTTAACAGGTTACTTCAAGCTTAAGTAATCTCAAGAAAATCTTAATGCTCGGGGTCCCAAAAATGCCCCCCGGGGTAAAATAGTCAATACTCCTATAATTTCCCTCTGATTTCACTAACTCCCAATTTATCATCAAATATTTAATCCCAATACCCAATATCCCGGTAATGTACTAAATACCCATTGACTCACTCCGAGTCAAGTATAAATCCCATTGTGACTTTCCCACTAGCTTGCTTCCTAGGATCGTCTCGTGCTGAGTAACCCTAGCATAACAAAATAATAATGAAGCACCACACATATACCACATATATGCCAAATATGCCCAAAATGGCCAATATATGAAAATTGCCCAATTAAACAGAATTGGGCCCACATGCATATTTAATACACCTAAACATGCATATCAAGTCATATTAACATAATGATACACATAAATATCACATAATCATATAATTCCAAGATTTGCCATCTTGTCCCCCTAATCAAGGCCATAAGCCTTATTAGGAAATTTGGGATGTTACAACCCTGCTGCCTAAGTCCACCCTTAACCTCAAGAGATCAAAATACCCCTTAAGTTTCCTCTTATCTTCTAATGGCCCCAAGTCCAAATCGTCATTTACCACAAGTCCTGCTAATCCTCGAGTGGCCCCTATAAATTTCCAATTAATCCCGGAAATATACTTAATGCAACTATGAATCTCATGGAGAGTTCAATCCTGGCTCAGGATGAATGCTGGCGGCATGATTAACACATGCGACACACCCAATTAAATCTTAAACAATTACTTGTTAGCCAATAAATTCTAAATACACACTAAGTCCCCAAAATACCCCTACGCTCACCCCAAGCGGAGTATTGGACCCCGTTGTGACCATTCTGCTAACTCGCTCACTAGGATCGCCTCTGGATATATACTACAAATATATCCACATAATAATGTGTTCTCAACCATTTTACACATATAATCACATTTATGCCCGCAACGGGCCAATGCTAAAAATATGCCCTCATCATCAAGAATGGGCCCACATGCATATTTAATACACATAAACATACAATTAAATCCATATTATCACATAAATCATGCATGCCACATAGTCACACACTTATTCAATAAATTCAACATGTATACCCCATTATGCCTTCTATGCATTGTAACCCAGGCACTAAGCCTTCACATTAAATTCGAATCGTTACAACTATCCCTTCATTTAAATTTCATCCTTGAAATTTATTCAAACACCTCAGGATACAAATCCTGTGAATCTGACTATGGCCATAGAGTTTAGTCATTTACCTTTTTATCCCTTAGTAACACTTTCACTAGAGTGACAGTCTTATTCTATAAGACTTTATCTCATTTATCACAAATTTCATTAGCTTTTCTTTGCTCAGAAAATCCCACTGAAATCCTAGGGTCTCTCGTCCTGTCAACGGTAATACTTAACACTTATGTTGATAGTAAGAACTCATCAACTAAGTTAGATCAAGAACTTTGTGAGTTATAAAAAAGTAGATTAAAATTAAATGAACTTCAAGCAAACTTTCTTGAGATTTCAAGAACACAAAATGTAAATGCTGAAATTTTAGAATGAAAAATAGAGAGAATGTAGAGTGTCTATTTCCATTAACAATGAGTGGTTACCAAATTCTCTCCCCTTCTCAGGTGAAGGGAGGTCATATTTATAGTAGAGCATTATTGGCTCATTGCACATGGTGGTCCCTGGGGACACGACTCTGCATATGCAGTCTACAGATAGTAGTGGTACCAGGAGCATGGTGGTCGGCTCCAGTACAAGTTCAGGGTCTACAGGAGCACCTCCACTGTAGTACCTAGTTATACCTCCACCATCTGTTTAGTACGAACATCAAAGGTTGGCTGGGAAGGACCACATTAGGTACCCTATTCCTAAGACCACTACTTGTCTAGCTTGGTGTTTAGGGTCAGACATCTGGGGAATTCGGGGACGTACCCCCGTACGTACTTCACCTCCTCTTGGTTTGTAGGTACATTCCATATTTGTACAAGCACCTCGAGCCACAAGTTTTCACCCTCACACTGTACCTTATTCCTAAGGGCTTCAAGTGCTGCAATCCTTATATGTTATTCCCAGATGACTGGCAATCAAGGATCTCGCGAGATAGCTCTATGAAAATGAGATGAGAAGGGCCTCTCGAACCCAAGCACATATTCTGGGCACAAAGCGTGGCTCTGTAGGTGTATGAGGTAGGGCACACAGGGTGTTCTCTCGAGATCGTGGTGCGAGGTGAGGTTGTGGTGTCTCACGAGACGTGGCCTGGTGGTGCGAGGCATCTGGTGTGCCAGGTGGCGCAAGGCGCTTGGTGTGCGGATGAGCGAGGCACGGGCCAGAGGCACAAGGCACCTGGTGCGGCTGGTGGCACGAGGCACTGGTGTGCGGGTGCGCGAGGCGCCTGATGCACGGGTTCGCAAGACACTGGTGCGCGGGTGCACGAGGCGCAGGCTAGAGATGCGGTTGCAGGCGTGAAGCTGCGGCGCGCACCCGAGGTGTGAGACCGTTAGTGGGCATGTGAGGAAACGCAAGCAAAAATGTGGCATTTTAGACCTTCATCTGGGCGAGGCGAGGCGAGATGCACCAGCGGTCACGACCTCGCAAGGGCCTCACGTGGGGCAAGATGGGCAGTTTCATGAAGGCCTCTCATGAGGCCTGGGTCTTGCGTGGGGCAAGACACGAGGTTGCTTGGCGTGCCCGAGGTCACTAGGGGGAAGCCTCAACTTTTCTCTCGAGTGTTTACTGTGGCCCTCTCAGGATCATGTCCAATTTTTGGCATTCGCAGTCATGTATTTCAACCAAGGATCAGAGATTTTTTCCTTGGTGGATTTTTGGCATCCACAACTTCTTTCTGTGACATTGGCACCAGTAACACTTTATGAGCCACCACCTATACTAGGGTAAGGCTAATCTGTAGGCCCCTGGACTAGTCCTTAGTAAGACCTAAGACGTCTATTAAATCGGGAGTTAAAATTCCTCTTTCTTTCCCAAAATATCTTAACCTTTCTAATCCACAATACTCGTAGAAATACAAAGTCTCCCATCCTGGAACTCCGTGTTCCCATGCTTAAAATTTGCGAACCCTTATGTCCTTGTAAATAGGCTGACCCTTTTGCCCTAGCAATCCCAATAACTTCATTGGTTTTTCCTGAACCAATTCTAAACCACCATATTTCCTGTCTGTCATACTCTTATTTGGAACAAGTGCTTCTCGCTCCCTATTTCCCTGTATCTTATCCACAATCACCGTAGCCGTTGACCGGATCCCATTACCATGACTATTCAATCAAGGGATCGTACTTATCTCAATGCCCCAAATGCTTACACATTTGATGTACAATTCTTAAAGTCTGAGTTATTTCTTCAGATTGTCAGTCTATCTAAAGGTAACTAATAATTCTAAGTCTCAATCTTATACTCTTTGTCCTCTACAATCTCTTCCAAAACTTGGTAAATAAAGGGTCTTAGTCTGACACCATCGACTTCGATGTCCTACGGAGGCATACTGTCTCCCTTTGCCCATACTAAGTCAATCTGTTGAGTCACAACTTTTCATATCCAATTATTTTACTTGATATCTAATTTAGTCCACCCTTACGGTCCACCACTATACCCTTTTGCCTTCCAATACAAAAATTTTTGCTCTTGACATCCATTCAAATTCCTGGATACAATATTCATAAGGACGTAATACAATACTCATCTAGAATCTCCACCTCCACACCAGGTTCCATCGGATCACTCATCTGATCTTCATATCTTAACCCATTCATACTAAAATAGTAGGATTCTTAATCATTTCCACAAAATCTTCCCTCTATATTTTATTGTTCACAGAGGTATATCTGCCAACTATCAACTGCATGTTATATACCAATCTTGGTTGCTACTGTGTTTGACTTTACAGTAATTTGTGACATATCCAACTGGCACAGATCTTTCCTACTTAGGATGTCAGTTTCCATGTTAATTTTCTCTACACAGCCAATGGTTTCCAATGTAAATCACCTGTTAATTCCCACTAGGGCCTTAGTCTCATGTTTATTCCTCTATGGGTGACCAAACGCTTTAACTCTTTATACTAGCGCACGCACTACTATTCCATAGGTGCCGTCAGTGCACCCTAACCGTGGTTATCTGGCATTATCGTCAACCTAACGCCATGTGTAGAACATTTGTGCTCTTATCCCTTCATCTACCATGAAGCATAAACAACCATTATTTTCGATTTGTACATGGGCGCACTCTAGTCTTCGACGCACCACCCTATAGTTCCATGGCTTAAGCAAGGATAGTATCCATCATAATGTCCTCCTGTATCAGTCCACCACATACACAGTCTAATACCATAGTGTGCTAACTAATCCTTATTCTATCTTTTGAAAATCCGGTATGAAACTATCCATTTAGACAAACTTTAGGTTCTTGTGCTACCTCAATCTTGGGTATAGTTGTCTTTGAAGATGCCTCAAGTAGTAGCCAATGTGTTATATCGGTCTCACTGTACTCCTCACCCCTCAAGCGTCCCTTCAGCAATTCCCTTGTGGTTTTTATTTGAATTACTTCATACATGATCCCATCACTTCCTATAACATGACCTTGAATACCCTTGGAGAAATCGAAGCTTACTTATTTTGGAATCTTACCTATAACCCAGCTTCCTTAGTCTTGGTATCATCAATGAAGTGGTCATTCGCATTCTGGTTCTAACTGGAAGTAGGCCAACCCATCCCTAACAAATCTAAATATGGCTTGTTCATGTCATTCTTTTACCTTCTCTACTTGTCGAACATACTTGTGTCGTTGGAGCATTAGTCAGTTTAGAACCTTCACTGAAAAACATATCACATCCCACTCAGTGCAAAAAGTAATTCCTGAGATGTCTCTTTCCTTGATCCTGAGCTGGTAATAACCAGATCGAGGGTCAATTCCTGAGAACATTGTCCTATTCTACAACTAGACAATTAAACCCTTCATTCCTAGCAAATGGTGAGGATGTGTCCACTGATGAGTTGCTCTGTCTAATCAACCCTCCAGTCAAATTAATCTTCAATTGAGCCATTAATTCTTTCTACTAAGATAATATCATTCTTCATGATGTCCTTGATACCGAGTTTATCCCTGCCTTAATTTCGTAACGTACTCAACGATTCTTTGCGCACCCAACCAAAGCCTTACTGACTGATCAATTTTTCATCCAGTCTAACTGATATATTCTAGGTGGTGCCTACCATAATATCTAGGCATTTCGTAGACACAACCAGGTCATTCCCTTTCAAATCCAGACGTTAGCACCATCTCCTACAATCCATGGTCGTCCCTTATTTGATAATCTAATCTGTACTAAGGATCATATCAAAGTCCGTATATGGAAAACTCAATCAATTATACTGTCAACTTCTACTAATAATACTCTAACCCTTCTCTTGGATATTACCAACTTTTCTGACAGGCACTAAAATTTCACACCCCATGGCGTGACAACCATAAGGTATATGCCACAAATGTATGTCTCTTCCATGGAATACATAGCACCGAACTCACTTAGCTCCATATAACAAAGAACGAAAACTAGAGAGCCTATCGGTCGACTCCGAGGGACTAGCCTCCGGCTCTAACTTTATCAAGGCGAACCCTCAAACTGGGGTCGAGTAATATATACTCCTTAGTTCTTCCAACTCTGATTTTAAGCAATCCTTCCTGACATGCCTAATCATTCCACATAGAAGACATGCCTTCACTCAGCGTCCTCCCAGATGGTGTCTCCCACACCTGGGGCATACTAGATGGCTTCACTAGGCCTCATTGCTACCCTGGTGACCATCATGTAAAGCATAACCCCTCCTGTCAATTCCATGAGTAGTAAAACTATCAGGGGTCCTTCTTTTTCGGTTACTGGGCATCTGCCCCTACATGATCCCACAACTGGGAATACTATTGCCTGAACTTCCTGCCCTACGACACTCTCACTCCATATCTCATCTCTTGCGTCTTCTATAACGAGGACCTCCCTACTGCCCGAGCATTGATAGAAATATCATGGGCTGGAGCGACCCTAACACTCTAGGCCATCCCAGAGTTTAGTCCTATAATGAATCATTCTTTTCGGGCCACATCTGCTAGTACCAAATCAAAATCAGATTGGCCTACCCATCATATTCATTGACATACATAGTCACTGTCTTTTTATCCTGAACCAAGTCCATAAACTCATTGGTTCTTGCAGTTAAGACTGCATCACAATAGTCTCTTTCATCGAACCACTATCTGAATTCCTCCCAACCCATCATATCAATATTTAGGGTCTAGGGTACTACTTCCCACCACGTCCGAACATCCTTCTATCGCATATGCGCGGCGCTACCACTCTATCATGGCCTACCATTCTCATATTATCGAGGACAGAGCTAATCATGCCCATCTACCAATCAGTTTTGAACAAACCCAAAACTCCCTCAGAAACTGGAAGATAATGCCTCTAAAGTCTTTCATAAGATAACTCTTATCTGTTTCCACCCACAGGTTGAACCAACACTGGTGCCATTACTTTCAAGATATACGAGGCAGCGTTTCCCGATGGAATCTGCTGTCTCAACCCTCTAATCTCCTCATCCTGATCTAGCAGTCTTACTCGCATACCAACAAACATTTGTTGTGAATTCTAGGAACAGACGGAGGGTTCTAACTGCAACTATCATTTGCAACCCCCATACTAATGATACCAGATCCAATTGACTATCTTGAATACATAATTTCAGAATCAGTCTGCAGTCAATGACTTAATCCCTCAGCCCTGATATTAATATCCAGAATCATTCCACGGGTAGGTCCAAACATTCACAATAATCACACACACAATATACATATTAAAACATAAATCTACATTGCTCATGCGTCAACTATCAAATCCCATTTCCACCATATACATTCATACACATCATGCCCTCTATACTAGTATGCAGATAAGACACATAAGTTCAATTTAAATAATTAATAACATATTCATGTCATTAGATATTTAACCGTGAGTCAATCTTATCTTTAGCAACGAGTGTACACGCCCAGCCAGTCTTTTGGAACCCTTAAACCTAGACCGCTTTGATACCAAGTTGTAACACCCTGGATAACCAAGACCGTTAGACTGTGTGTTTAAAATAGTTCTTAACTCGCTAAGCAAGTCATTTTAACATAAACGTGTAATTGAAGACTAAGTCAAGCTCAATTATTATAATGTTTGGTCAAAAAATGATTATTTTTCATTAAAATATTAAGTTCATACACGGGATCCCAAAATCAGTTTACAGACTTGTAAAAGACAAACAGAATACAATTTGGTTGTCCTAAGCAGCAAGACAGGGTTCAACCCTAGTTCCTCCTAAACTATCCTGACCGTGGCGATCGAGCAGGCTGCATATGTACACACTGCCCCTAAAGCTCTCCAACTCATGGTCGGTCCAACTATCCTTTTTCCTTACCTGCACCACGTAGCACCCGTGAGCCAAGGCTCAGCAAGAAAACGTAAACCAGCATGCACAACAAGGCAACAATATAAAAGCATTAAACATAAATTATCAGGTTCAAATAAAAATTGGGATATAAATAACTAACCAACAATAATGTTCAACTAAGTCATATATGTAACCAAACTCATCAATCAATAGAAATAAATAAGTGTGAATTGCACTCCTCTTTATGGTATAATATCAAGGCCCGATGCCCTTAGGCTGAGTTCCCTGGTCTCTTAGCCGACCCCGACACCCTTAAGTCAGGCTCGTTCCGGACGCTTGCTATCGGCCCCCGGCACCCTTAGGTCGGCATGCAAACAATATAATCACAAATACACAATACATAGCACATAATCATTGGCAGTGTATACAAACATGCCCATCCATAATTCCCAGATACATGTATATTCATATTTATAACATATTCATTAACATGGGTTTAAGTCCCATTCACAACCCGGGTCCAGTTTTCTTACCCAGGTCCCGAGCAGCTAGTGTACGGTAGTCCTGAGCACGATCCCTAATCCTGAGCCCTTGCAGTAAAACCTAGTCACAATGCGATAGTTGATAACCATTAAAATCCTAAACCAATTAAAAGCTTATGAATAATATACGAGCCTCTGAGACCTCGATTTCTACTAAACCGGGTAGTAGAAATCATCCCGAGCACTTAGGATTAGATTCTTGAGCCCAAAAGCCTAATTTGGCTAAGGCTGCCTAGGCGAGCCGCGACCTAGCCCTGAGGGTCACGGTGCGCCCATGAGACAAAAAGCCCCTACGCTCATGCGCCCCCGCGAACCCAAAAAACCCAGCTTCTTTCTGCGTTTTCACCCAACCAATTTCTACATAAATTCATTGCCACCTTACACCAAAACCAGAATTGAGTCCAAGACTCTTAACCACACAACCTAGGCATTATAACTACCCAAAAATTCACCACAAAATCACCACAACCTAAGCTCAAACACCTGAATTCAGAACCTCAAAACACTTAATATAAACTAAGGATTTCAGTAACAACAATTACTTGAATCTTACCTCAGTGGAAATTCCGAGCTTAAACTAGATTTCCCACACCCTCAGCTTGTTCTCCCAAGTTTCTAGCTTCGAACTCAAAGCTTCAACTCCAAGATTTTCCAAAGTTTCCTAAGTCTTCAAGAAAGAGGAGAGGGGACCATGATAGAGAATGTTCAGAGCTTTGAGAGAGTTCCTTTGTTTTTCCTTAGTTTCTAGTTTTTTCTCAAGCCATCCAACTGCCTAAGTCCACCCTTAACCTCAAGTGACCAAATACCCCTTAAGTTTCCTCTTATCCTTTAATGGCCCCAAGGCCAAATCGTCATTTTCCACAATTCCCGCTAATCTTCGAGTGGCCCCTATAAATTTCCAATTAAACCTTAAATAATTACTTGTTAGCCAATAAATCCTAAATACACACTAAGTCCCCAAAATATCCCTAGGCTCGCCTCGAGCCGGTTATTGGACCCCGTTGTGACCATTCTTCTAACCCACTCACTTAGGATTTCCTCGAGTCGTATACTGCAAATATATCTACATAATAATATGGTCTCAATCATTTTACACATATAATCACATTTATGCCTACAACGGGCCAATACTACAAATATGCCCTTATCATCAAGAATGGGCCCACATGGATATTTAATACACATATACATGCATTTAAATCTGTAATGACCCAACTACTCTAGACTTTGGACCATTAACGAAAACTATACATAAACCCTAATCTTTAATAGAACTTACAAGTGAAAAAGATCATACTTTATTAAAAACTTGTAAAAACCAATGTTAAAACTTACATAACTCAAAGCAGGATATGGGATCCCATTTTTTTAAAAAGAAAACATATATTAATTGAAATGAAAAGAAATTACATAAATAGGTGCGGAAAAAAAATTACACATAAACCATAAATAAAAGACTACATCCTCGAAATCGAACTCTCGACTCCTTGAATCCATTCATCACCAATACACATTCCCCAAGTGTCCACGAATCTTACCCGCCACTATAGCTATTTTCCTGCACATATAAACAAAAAGGAATGAGCCTAATGCCCAGCAAGGAAAATCTACCACATAGTTCATATACATAACTTTCATAAGAAACATAAAAAAAACATAACATAACACTTATATCATACACATACTATAATGGCCATTATTACTTGGGGTCCCATAGACTAAACAAGTCATATGCCCATTAGATTAGTGGGGTCCTACTAGCTAAGCAGGTCATATGCCCATAATCTATTTGGGGCTTGTTAGTCATATGGGTCATATGCCCAAGCCTACATACATACATAACATAACACATTTCATAACATAAAAACATAAGATAACATAAGCATATAACATATAGATTCTATCCTATTTTCCTTACCAAAATACTGGGATAAGAGGACAGAGGTGGGACTTTGGAACACTCCTAAGAACCATTTGAAAAAGAGTGAGTATAGTGAAGAAGAGAAATGAATGGAATGGAAGGACTAAACCATTGAGAAAAATACTTACCAAACTTATGTGCGAGATCTTAGATTTCCTAACCAAAATAAGAATAAGGTTAGAATAAGTAGAAGACTATGAGAACTTTTAAAGAAAAGGTACAGAAACGAACTAGAGTTTGGGTTACCTTGAAGACTTGTAAGATCAATCTAAACCTCGAACCAAAATACTATAAATCCTTACTTTCCCAAGTGTTTGATAAGCTTATGATGATCAAGCTTATGATTTCCCCACCCAAGTGTTTACACTCTCACACTCACCTAGCAACTTGCAGCCTCTGAACTTAGAGCAAAAGATGAATAATGGATGGGTACTAGGTCCTATTTATAGAGTTTAGGAATGAAAGGATCTTAATTTTACTTGAATAAAAATAATGGCTTTTTAGGTGAAAATAATTTGAATTGTTGTTCAGCAGAGGCTGAAGACTCGTTCAAAAAGGTGCTGGACTTATCAAGAGGTTGAATGGTTGAATGGAAAACGAATTAAAAAACATTCAAAAAAATGCTGAAGGAGGCAATATATCGCCTGGACCATTATGCCCGAGGCAAACGTGCATCGTTTCATGTTTTCCGTATCTACTTGCTGTGATATATCGCCCCCTATAGCTGCGATATATCGGCATTCGCTGATTATTTAAACACGAAATTACACATTTTTAGCTTAATTCAAATTGAGTAAACAGCCTTGACTTAGCCCTTAAACGTATTCAAAGCTGCTGACTGACCTTAGAGCATTCAAACTTTACCCTTATTAAATTTAATCCTCAAAATACTTAATCCTTAATCACCCATACATAACATGTGCTTAAAATCCTATTGGTTCTTATCCAAACCTTATAGTATAATAAATATTATCCTTAATATCAGTCATATTAATCAATCCTTAGGTTAAAATTAATATTCTTAAACTATAGGTTAAACTTAGAAAATCTACAAGTACTACTATGAGTGTCCAAATAAGTCCCGGTCTGAACCAAAAACCCACAGTCATAAAGATAATACTATAATTACTATAATACTACTATCTAATTAGCTAAGTAAAGTTCTTGGACTCTAAAAAATCCATATTATAACATAAATCATGTATGCCACATAGTCACACATTTATTCAATTAATTCAACATGTATACGCCATTATTCCCTACGGGCACTGTAACCCAAGCACTTAGCCTTAACAGTAAATTCGGGTCGTTACAAGTATGCATATCTCTATTTAAGAGAGATAGTATGTCTTCATGGGGCTTTGAGGTCAATCGTGTCAGATCGGGACCCCACTTTTACTTCCAAATTTTGGGGAAGTTTGCAGAAGGCGATGGGCACACAACTGAAGTTTAGTACAACTTATCATCCTTAGACCGATGGTCAATCTGTGAAGGCTATCCAGATCTTGGAAGACATGCTGAGAGTATGTGTACTGGACTTTGAAGGGTCCTGGAGTAAGTATTTGCCTCTGATAGAGTTTTCCTACAACAACAGCTTCCAGGCGACCATTGGAGTGGCTCCTTATGAGATGCTGTATGGTAGGAAATGTAGATCACCCATTCATTGGGATAAGATGGGTGAGTGAAGATACTTACATCCTAAAGTAGTTCAGAGGACTAATGAGGCCATCAAGAAGATTAGAGCTCAGATGCTCGCATCACAAAGTAGACAGAAAATTAATGCGGATCCGAAGTGCAAGAACGTAGAGTTCCAAGTAGGAGACTATGTCTTCCTTATAGTCTCACCGTTGAAATGGGTGAGGAGATTTGGGAAAAATGGCAAGTTGAGCTCTAGGTTTGTAGGACCTTTTGAGATCTTGGAGAGGATTGGCAGGTGGCCAATAGATCGGTCTTATCTCTAGCATTTCGGTCGTGTATATGATGAGGCTCATGTACTGAGTTATGAAGATCTAGAGTTGCAGACAAACTTATCCTTTCAGGAGCAACCAGTCCAGATATTCAACAAGAAGGACAAGCTCCTGAGGAATAAAACCATACCTTTAGTTAAGGTATTATGGAGGGACGGAAAGGTCGAGGAGGCGACCTAGAAATTGGAGTCAAACATGCGGGATCATTATCCCGGGTTGTTCAGGTAAAATTTTGAGGACAAAATTTCGGTAAGGAGGGGATAATTACAACGCCTCAATTTCCCTAATATGGCTTAGTGCCTGGATTAGGGGTCCCGGAGGCAATAATTGAGTTAATTAGGTGCTTATGTGTTATGAGCATGTTATTATGTGAATTTTATTATGATATGATTGTACTTGCATGTGTTAAGTGTATTAAATATGCATGTGAACCCGTTTCTTATTAGAAAAGAATTTTCGTAATTTTGACCCACTGAGAGTATAATTGTAAATATGTGTGATTTATAATCGTGACCACATTATTATGTGGATATACTTGAGTTACTCAGTATGAGGCGATCCTAGGGAGCTAGTTAGCGGAAAAGTCACAACAGGGTAAAATGCCCGGCTCGGGTTGAGCTTAGGGGTATTTTGGTAGTGTGATAAATTACAAGGAATTATAGAGTAACGAGAATTAATTGGTGATTATTGGTTTGATAGATTATTTGGGATTATGTGAAATAATTTTAGATTAACGGGAATCCTAGGGAAAAAGACTAAAGTGCCCTTGGGTATGTTTTGGGACTATGTTAAGGGCTAGGGGCATTTTGGTCATTTCCCTTGCCCATGGGTTAGCTTGATCAACTGAGTAGGACCCTTTGGAGGTTACAAACACAAAGAGCAGCCACACTTTCTCTCTCACGTTACCCTCTAGGCCTCTTGATGCTTTTGGAGAAATCTTTGGAGGGGAAAAAGCTTGGAATTGGAGGATTGAAGTTGGGTTTTGTTGGGGTTTTATGCCCTAATTAAAACTCAAATTCTTTGTAATCTCATTTTTTTATCAATAAAAGAATAGAAATCATTTTTTGACTTGGTCAATCACTTTGGTCACATGTTTTATTTTCATGATTATTTGTTTAATATAAACTTCTATTAAATCCCGAGCATATAGCTAATCTTATTTATAGTGACGTAATCATAGTGGAATATAAATATGATTATATGTTCAAAATAAGTTAGTCCTAAGATTAGTAAGTGCACCGAATTTACACTGACTTGCCAATCTACGATATGATCTACTTACACATTACAATGTTATGTTCTTTCCAGAACATTAGCAAAGTAGATAAGATCGGATGTATTTGTTACATCGAACAGGACCGATATTGACAGTTGATAAGATAAGTAAACATATCGTTATTATCTATTCTAGTCATATCATATAGTTGACCATAGGTCAATTCAATCTCAATTCTGAGTTGTTAGTATTCTACCTGATTGTATTATTTGAGTTCTTTGACTTGTTCGTTACGAGCTTACCATACGGACTAGCCCATACTTACATCTTGGGAACTCGGTAGTATAATTGAGTGGGAGTGTTAATCATAGATATGAACATCTATAGCTTCTGATGAAGAAGTGAAACGATGGTTTCCTTTTAGTTTGGTTCAAGGTGTTAAATGATAGAGATCTCATTTCAGTAATTAAATTAGTTTACTGAAATATCATTTACAAGAAACTAAGTGTTTTAAGGATAAAATACAATGAGGGGTAAAACGATATTTTAGTCCTATCTCATTGTAGACCATCTATAGAGGATTGAGTGACAATTATGGTTGTAACAATGGATAATTAATAGCGTATCGATATTTGTTATAAAGCGTTCTATGAATTCAAGAGTGCAATTTCGAGTCTATAGTGGAGTCAGGAGGAATTAATAAGTTGGTAAATTTATTTTTTAGATTTATGATAACTTATTGGAGCTTGATTTCATAGGCCCATGGTCCCCATTGTACCTTGGATAAAATCGTCTAGATAGTCTCAATTAATTGATTTAATCATCAATTAGAATTATCAAAGTTGACCAGGTTAATTTTGGATAGTTTCACAGAGTTGTGTAATTTTGAGAAGAAAAGATAAATTATGGCAGATTTATTAATTAAGATAAATTGGTATCTAAATTAATAAATAAATTTAAAATCAAGATTCAAATTATAAATAATTAATTTGATAAAGGATTTAAATAATTATTTAATTAATTAAATCAATAGAAAATAATACAGGCCTTGATTTTAAGTCTAATGGGCTTATAATCAAATGAGAAATTTCACAGGCCTATAGCCCATGATAATTTCAACCTAGGGCTTCAAAATGGTTATTATTTTATTGATTTTTTAATTAAATTAAATGTCCTAATTGAGTCTATAAAATGAGTGCTTAGAGAGAAGTCAAAACATAAGTTTGATAAGTCACAAGTCAGATTTTCTGATAGTTTTAGATTCTCTCTAAACACAAGTCCTTTTCTAAGCCACTTTGTTATTTTCTCTTCTTCTCTCTATATCTATCTCATGTGTTGAGAATTTCCCACACTAGTCTAGGTGGTTCTAAGGATACATTGGAAGATTGTGAAGAAAATAGAAGATCGGTTCAGTTTCTTGATTATACTCTACGACAGAGAGGATACAAGAGTTAGAGAAACTGAAGGAATGACTCTTTAATTCCACTGCGTATACTGTAAGTATTATATTATTTGTTTCTCTTTGAATTCAATTTTAGAAACATGTTTTAGGCTATCTCGTATTAATTTGTTTAATATTAGATATACATGAAAATAAATAAAGATCCTATATAAGCTAATCCAACAGGTTTGGAGTCGGAGGCAGCTTGGGATCGAGTTTAATTTGAGGTAAGCTACCATTTCCTTGAGATTTCTTCTGAGTTTTCAGTTATAATGGTGTTCTTGAGTTTTTTGGGTTGTGATAGCTAGTGGCTAGCTTGTGGTTGTTTTGTGATGAGTAGGAGTAGTGAGTTTTGTTGCTTAGGCTTAGTATTATGTTTTTGTGGCTGGAATTCAATTAAAAACATATGGGTTGGTCAAATTCAGAGTCTGGATTTGAAGAAAATGGAGGGGTGCAAATTTGGGGAAGAACACTTGTGTCCTGGGCTGTTTTTGAGTTTCTAGTGACCTAGCGCGACCGCGCTTGTGTCCCAAAAAGGGCGGAATTGAGTTTCATTTGGGGCCTCGAGTTGAGGGGCGCGACCGTGCCAAGGGTCAGAAGTCCCAATATTTATGTTGGCGCGACCACGCCAATGGTGGGCGCAACCACTAGAGGCCCCGAAATGCTAAAATGCTGATTTTTAAGGCTAGGCCCGGGGGCTCGAAAAATCTAATTTGGGAGCCCGCTTGGGGGCTTGGGGGAAATTTTAAGCGCCCCGTTAACCGGGAACAATGGCATAAGAATTAGATTTCAGTTTTGAACTCGGGTTCTAGAGTTAATTCCTAATGAACATATACTTGTGTTGTGACTAGGGTTTCCGCCAGGCTCGGGTTAGGGATAGTGCTTGGGGTCGTTTCATTATTCACACGAGGATCGAGGTAAGACAACTGCACTTGATGCGTGAGAAACATGATTGGGGCTTTGCCCAATTGTTAAATGTAATATGATTGGGGCTTGGCACATCTGCCAAATGTAATACGTCTAGGACTTGGCCCAACTGTTAAATGTAAACATGATTAGGGCTCGGGCCCAGTTAATGAGCATGATTATAATTATTCCTGTGAATATCTCTTAAATTACATTGTAATCCGTTGTATCTATGTATAATGAATGTATTATATGGAGGTGTTGTTCCTAACTAGAAAGCTCGACTTATAAGTCGAGGATCTTTTTACTGTGCTCAATTGAAAGCTCGCCTTGTTAGTTGAGGGCATATTTGGTTAAAAAAGGCTCGACTTATAAGTCGATGGCCTACAAGACTCGGTGTAACGCCCTGGATAGCCAAGACCATTACACTGTGTGTTTGTAAATGTGCTAGACTTGCTAAACAAGTCATTTAATTAAAAACGTGTTACTGAAACTATAGTGAAACTAGGGTTAAAATATTTTGATCTCAAAAGCTTCATCTTTTATAAATAAACATTAACTTTTAAACATGGGATCCCAAAAATAATAAGATTAAGACCGTTTACAAAAGATTCAGGATTTAAATACAGTAATGAACCATTCTAAGGCAAAACGGACTACTAAGCATTCCTTGTCCTGATCCACTCCTCGGCCATGGTGGCCGAACAGCTGACTATGTACATTCAGCCCTACAGCTCTCCATCTCTAGGTTGGTCCAACTTGCCTTTTCCTTTACTTGCACCACGTAGCACCCGTGAGCCAAGGCCCAGCAAGAAAACACAATAACAGAGCATAATCAATCAACAGACAGTCAAATATCTCATATCACATAAGCATGTTCTCAACAGACTAAGCATCCATGACAATCAAGTACTCAGCATACCAAGCATATCATTACATATCGATAGTCAATTCACAAATGATAACTAGGGTTAGCGCCCTTAGGCCATACCCTCTATTTATCCCACTGACTTCGGCCCGCTTAAACCGAGTTCAGTGAATATTAAGCTATCCTCGGCTACCAGTGGCCGAGCCACGCCCTGTGCGCAAGTATAATTTACGGCACCCTTAGGCCGTTTATCAAATGTCCCATGGCATAATACCATCTATGACATTATACAGATATTGGGAACACTTAGTCCCATCACAAACACATAACCGGGTGCAGTTTTCTTACCTTTAAATGTGCTAGCTTCGTTCACTTTGACCCTTGAGAACGATCCCTCTTGAGCCCTAGCGCACACCTAGTCACAACCATAGATCAAAATCATCACCAAACCTCAAGTCCAAAACCTAGCCTCGGGAAGCCCCGATTCCACCAGACAGGGTGGTGGAATCGAACCCCGAACCCCCGGGCAAAAACCCATGAAAATAACTCAAAAACCCCTTTCTGGAAATAGGGTAGCGCTACAGTGCTCTAAGGAGGGCGCTACGGCGCTACAAACAGAGCCCAAAATCATCCCAGGGTATATGGCCTAGCGCTACAGCGCCCAAAGGCTAGCGCTGTAGCGTTAGTCACAGAACAGCAAATGCTGTTTTTTTCCTCCTTCGATTTTCCCCGAGCCAAACCTTACCAAAACTTCTCCAAACTTCAACCAAACTTATAAACAAGCTTATTAATATATCTAACTCATCCAAAGCATCCCAACCATACAAAACTTAAGCACATGAACCCCTAATCCAAGATTTCACCATAGTTGAACCTAAAACTCAGAAACTCAGCAAAACCACAAAAATCACAAAGCTTGAAACTAAAGTTCCTTACCTCTGATGGATGAGCTTGGCTTAGGTTATCTCCCACTCTTGCTTAGCCTTCACCTCCTCAAACCCTAGCTCCAACTCCCTATAATTCCCACAGAACCTTTCTTAGAAAAACCAGCTCAACACTAATACCAAAAACTGAATATCAACCTCAAAGTCTTACCTCAAGTGGATGGATTGCTCTACCAATTCCTCCAGCTAGAACAGGGAGCCTAGCCTCTAGCTCTTACCCAAACTCCTCCTAAGTTTTTGCTCCAAAAGACCCCAAGAAATGGTGAAGAAATCCTAAACCGACCTTGGAAATTCCCTGTTTTTTTCTTTCCCTTTTTCCTTCCCTTCTTTTCCTTTCTCTTCTTTCCTTTCTTTCCTTTTGAATTTCCAGCCCTTTCTACACTTCCCACTAAGGCATAAAGCCTGAATAATACCTATCCTTTATAAACCAAATGACCACAATACCCTCCCATAGTTTCCTAAGCCTTTTAATCCACCTAGGGGCATTTTGGTCATTTCACCTAATTCTCGCTAATTCCTCGAGTGTCTCTAATATTTTCCGCTTACTTCCCGACACCTAACCAATCACCAATTATATTCCTCAATGTCAAAATTGACTCCAATAATTCTCTAAATTCCAGAAATATCCCCAGGCTTGCCCCGAGCCGGGTATAGATCCCCGCCGTGACTTTTTCGCTAAACCGCTCACAAGGATCGTCTCGAATCACAGATTACAATTATATCCACATAATAATGTGGTCTCGAAAATTTATCACATTTATATACAGTTATGCCCTCAACGGGCCAAAATTACAATTTTGCCCTTCTAACCTAATCAGGGCCTACATGCATACTAATACACATAGTCATGCATCTCAGATATTCAAATAGTCATATAACATACTTTTAATCATTAAATCACATATATTCCAATTATGCCCTCCCGGCGCACTAATCAAGGCCCTTAAGCCTTATTAGTAAATTTGGGTCGTTACAACTATCCCCTCCTAATGAGAATTTCGTCCTCGAAATTTACCTGAATAACTCGGGATATTGATCCCGCATCGTTGTCTCGAGCTCCTAGGTCGCTTCATCGACCCTACTATTCCTCCATAGTACTTTAACAAGAGGAATCGTCTTATTCTGTAATACTTTATCTTTTCGATCCAAGATCTAAACCGGTTGCTCTTCATAAGCCAAATCTGTTTGCAACTCTAAGTCTTCATACCTCAATACATGAGTCGTATCTGAGAAGTATTTCAGAGCATAGAAACATGAAATACGTTATGGACTCCAGGCAACGATGGTGGCAAGGCTAACCTGTAAGCCACCTGACCAATCCTTTCCAGGATCTCAAAAGGTCTGATGAACCTCGGAATTAGCTTGCCCTTCTTACAAAACCTCCTCACCCCTCGCAATGGTGAAACTCGGAGAAATACGTGGTCCCCAACCTGGAACTCCACGTCCCTACGCTTAGGATCTGCGTAGCTTTTCTACCTGTTCTGAGAGGCGAGCATCCTAGCTCGGATCTTCTCTATAGCTTCACTTGTCCTCTGAACCATATCTAGCCCTAAATATTTCCTCTCACCCATCTCATCCCAATGAATAGGTGATCTACACTTCCTCCCATATAACATCTCATAGGGAGCCACTCCAATCGTTGATTGGTAACTATTTTTATACGAAAATTCAATCAACGGAAGATACTTACTCCATGAACCCTCAAAATCAATCACACATGCTCTGAGCATATCCTCCAACACCTAAATCGTCCTCTCAGACTGTTCGTCAATCTGAGGACGAAAGGCTGTGCTGAACTTCAACTGAGTTCCCATAGCTTTCTGCAAACCTCCCCAAAACTTGGAAGTGAAGATAGGATCCCAGTCTGATACTATAGACTTAGGAACCCCATGGAGACGTACGATCTCCCTCATGTACAACTCAGCATACTGATCCGCAGTATATGTCGACCTCACTGGAAGAAAATGGGCTGACTTAGTGTACCTGTCCACTATCACCCACACCGAGTCATGAAGCCTTACCGTCCTGGATAAACCTCCCACAAAATCCATCGTGACATCCTCCCATTTCCACTCAGGAACACCCAAAGGTTGAAGCAACCCTGCTGGTCGCTGATGCTCAGCTTTCACCTACTAACAGGTTAAGCATCTGGCTACGTACTCCACTACATCCTTCTTCATTCTGGGCCACCAATATAACATCTGTAGATCCTGGTACATCTTCGTGGTACCCGGATGAAGTGAGTACGGTGTCGTATGAGACTCATCCAATATCTCTCGTCTGATCCCCTCATCAGCTGGAACACAAATCCGCCCCTGATACCGAAGTAAACCAACCTCAGAAATAGAATAGTCCTTAGCTACTCCCGCTAAGACACTCTCTCTAACCTCCTGTAACTGAGCGTCTACCAACTGTCCCTCTTTAACCCGCTCTAGCAGGGTCGACTGCAGAGTAATATTGGCCAACCGGCCTACCACCAACTCTATCCCCGCTCTGACCATCTCATCAGCTAACTCTCTTGAGATCTGGGTGGAACCGTACAACTGACCTGGGCCTCTCCGACTCAATGCATCTGCCACTACATTGGCTTTCCCCGGATGGTAAAGAATATCACAATCATAATATTTCACCAACTCTAGCCAACGCCTCTGTCTCATGTTTAGGTCCTTTTGTGTAAAGAAATACTTCAGACTCTTATGGTCAGTGTACACCTCGCACTTCTCCTCGTACAGATAATGTCGCCAAATCTTCAGTGCAAATACCACCACTGCTAACTCCAAATCATGGGTAGGGTACTGCTGCTCATACTCCTTCAGCTGTCATGATGCATGAGCTATGACCTTCTCATTCTGCATTAACACACAGCCTAAACCCAACCTTGATGCATCACAGTAGACCACAAACTTTCCTTCCCCCAAAGGAAGACTCAACATAGGCGCAGAAATAAGTCGTCGCTTCAGCTCTTGGAAACTGTCTTCACACTTGTCTGACCAAATAAACTTCAAATTCTTCCGTGTCAATTTTGTCATCGGTGCCACTATCTTCGAGAAGCCTTCCACAAATCATCTATAGTACCTTGCTAGACCAAAAAAACTCCACACCTCTAAGGTGTTCCTTGGCCTCGGCCAATCCCTAACTGCCTCTACCTTAGATGGATCCACCTTAATCCCATCTGCACCCACGATATGTCCAAGGAATGTCACTTCTGGTAACTGAAATTCACATTTCTTAAACTTGGCGTACAACTGATGCTCCCTCAACCTCTGAAGAACCTATCGAAGATGAAGCTCGTGCTCTTCCTCTGAACTGGAATTCACCAAGATGTCGTTGATGAAGACAATAACGAACTAATCCAGAAAGTCTTTGAACACCCTGTTCATTAGATCCATGAACGCTGCTGGGGCATTGGTCAAACCAAACGACATGACCAGAAACTCATAGTGCCCGTACCTTGTTCGGAAGGTTGTCTTCGGTATGTCCTCATCCTTGATCCTCAGCTGATGATAACCAAATCGAAGATCAATCTTTGAGAACACTGTCTTACCCTGCAGCTGATCGAACAAGTCGTCAATCCTTGGTAGGGGTACTTATTCTCGATGGTCAACTTATTCAATTCCCTGTAGTCTATGCATATTCTCAGAGTCCTGTCCTTCTTCTTCACATATAGAACTGGAGCACCCCACGGCGAGTAGCTAGGCCTGATGAATCCTAAATCCAGAAGCTCTTGCAACTATATCTTCAATTCTTTCAGTTCTGCTGGTGCCATCCTATATGGTGCCCTCAACACTGGCTCTATCCCCGGCGACAACTCAATGACAAACTGAATCTCTCTACGTGGTGGCAATCCAGGAAAATCCTCAGGAAACACATCCAAGAACTCGAAAACTGATCTGGTCTCCTCCGGTCCTACTGGTGAAACCCTGGTGGTGTCCACCACACTAGCTAGAAAGCCTATGCATCCACCCTGTAACAAGTCTCTGGTTCTCAACGCCAATATCCTGGGTACGCGGGGTCCATGCACCGCTCCCACATAAACAAAGGGATCCTCGCCCTCTGGGTCAAAAGTCACCATCTTCTTCCTGCAGTCAATGGTAGCTCCATATCTAACCAGCCAATCCATACCTAGAATCATATCAAAGTCCTCCATACTTAACTCAATCAAGTCTACTGATAACTCCCTACCATCAACTATCACTGGCAGTGCTCTAATCCATCTCCTAGACACTACCAGTTCCCCTGTAGGCAAAATAGTCCCAAACCCTGAAACACAATACTCACTAGGTCTACACAGTCCATCAATCACCCTACTAGAAACAAACGAATGTGTAGCACCAGACTCAATCAATACAGTAAAAGGATTGCCAGCACTAGAAAGCTGACCTGTCACTACCGAGGGGATAGCCTCGGCCTCTGCCTGCGTCAAGGTGAACACTCGAGCTGGAGTCAAGCTGTCCACCTTCCCCGCATCTCCTTTCTTCACTGTCGGGCAATCCTTATTGAGGTGTCCCACCATCCCGCACACATAACAGGCCTTAGCCCGAAATTCGCCCGGATGGCGTCTTCTGCACCTCGTGCACTCAGGATAAGTCCTCCATGCATCACCGCTTCCCTGACGGCCACCCTGAGTACCCCAACCTCTCCTATCACGACCAGGAGCGGTCGAAGCGTCAGGGGTCTTCCTCTTCAATTATGTCTCATGCAAGAATCGCATCGGGTCGATCGAGCTGGCATCGAGCACCATCGAGCAAAGTCATTTTTTCATGAAAATCTTGATTTTGAAGGCCCCATCGAGTTGACATCGAGCATCATCGAACGACCATCGAGCAATGTCGATTTTCTACAGATTTCAGAGTTTTAGATCCAAAGAAAATTAAAAAAAAATAACTCAAAAAGCATGCCCTGATCTGTTCAAAATACAGTATTTAGTGTGGTAGTTGTGTTGGTGGTTCCATGAGGTGAGAGAGAGTGAACCAAGAGAGAGGGAGGGAGAGAGAAGAGGGAAGAGATGGGGGTATTTTTAGTAGAGTGTCAAAAAGTGACATTATTTTGAAATATTTAATATGCCTAGCATATTTTTTAATTAGTACCTAATATGATGCATAGAAACTGAAATTTCCCTTGTGTTACTATGTTTTTTATAAGCATAAAATTTTGAAGTATTTTCATGTCATACGAATACCTATATCCTAAAGACAGCCAATTAGATGTTCGTGTTTGAGCTTTTCATTTTCCTTGTGGAGTATAATGACTATAAAGTCAAGGAAGCTATAGAAGAGTGTAGTTGCAAAAATATGTTATAATCTTTTCTATGTATTAGTTTGCAATGCATGGATTGGTTTTCGATAGTAGCCCTTCAACTAATTTTTTTTTTTTTTGCTTAATGAGCTAGAATTGTTATTAGTTCTAACCACCTCTATGTCAGATCACACATTTTCTCTATTCTTTCTCTCTGATTCTCTTTAAGTTTCTTACTCCTATATTCTAGTTTCCTTTTTTGGTATCATAATAAAAAATAGTGTCATCATCCACTACAGCCACAAGGTCAAGCTATCTAGCTCGACCACAATCACCACAACACCGATCCTCAATGCTGCTTCACCATTCTTCGCCATACAATGGCACTTCAAATTCAAACAAAGTTTTGGGCTTTTTCAAGTATTAATTTGTCATCTTTTCTCATTCTCAAGTATTATTAATCGGTTTGAGATAGGATTAAGTATTTTTGACAGCTAAATCAAGAAGAGATTCCAAGAAGAATAGAGAAGAAGACTTCATAACAATTGCTCATTCCGAAACTAATTTTTCTTACATTTCTTCTTCTATTTTTCTTTTGATTGATGATCGTGTATTTTGAATATCTTATTTTTGTTGTCACGAACTAAACTTCTCTTTTGGAGGATTGACTGAATCATTTTGATATTATGAAATGAAGTTTCTATTATATTTCCATCAAATATTCTATCAATTTGTTTATGCCCTTTTTTTTTATAATGCTTGATCACCACTAGAATAATTTTAGATTTAGGATTTACACTCGAGAAAAATAACCTTGAATTGGATGTAGAATTGCATAACATAAGAAGAGGAGTGTGAGATCAATAGATTCCATAATTATTATCAAGTCTTTGAAAAAGAACCATAAATCTTAATCAATTCTTGTTAAATTAATATTGAATAAAGTTATTGTGCTGTTAGATAAGAATAAATTCATTTGCACTTGAGAGAGGGGGAATAAAATTAAATTAGGGTTCTTGACTTACTAATTTGGAAATATTTAGAAACTAAGATTGATAATTGAAAGATTAGGGAAATCAAGACTCCAACATTTAAATTTTAGATTTTCTCTTATTTAGTTGTTTCAAGTTCTATAATTTTAATTAATTATTTTAATAAATCTTTATCATTATTAGTCTAAACAAAATTAAGGGTTAAGTAATATTAAAAATTCAATCTTTCTTTGCAAATTCATCATCCTTATTTATCATATCTATACTAAAATATCACATTGTTTACTTGTGGTTAATTTTCGTACATGAAAGTTGATTAACTACTCCTACCAATTACTCACTAGAACTAATTACTAAAACTCAGATTCAACAAAAATCATAGTGCGGAAAAATAAAAATGACACAATCATTTTACATGGTTCAACCATGATTTCTCACAACTACCTACTCCATGGGACCTGGTCTAGTGGTGAAGCAAATTCACTAACAAATACTCAGAGTTATTACAAGCACTTATACAGAAAAAAAACCCAAACCTTCATTTTGAATTGAACCAAGCAACATGTAACCAACTCCATATTTTTAGTAAAGATCTTCAAGCAACCATTCTCCCGCTGGTATAGTGGTTTGATGGCGTAACGTCCTAGTAATCCAGGATTGTTACACTTGTGTTTAAAATAGTACTAGAGTCGCTAAACCAGTCATTTGGACATAAACGTGTAACTAAAGTTAATAAATAGGTGAGGTGTTTAAAATTTTGGTCAAAGAAGTAATAAGTTTCATTTAAAAGTCTCAGTTTGTATATGGGATCCCAAAAGAGAGTTTATAAACAAACACAGACATAAATAGGGTACAAAATTAGCTGACCTAAGCAGAAAAATAATAAAAACCCTAAATTCTCAAAGACATCTCGGTCGTGATGGCCGAGCAGGCTGCATCTGTACACATCGCCCCCACAGTTCTCCAACTCATGGCTAACCCAGCTTCCCCTTGCCCTTACATGCACCACGTAGCACCCGTGAGCCAAGACCCATCAAGAAAACCCAAATAAGCATAACAGATAATCAACAGGATATAAATACTTAATAGTGTGCTTAACAGTTATATCAAACACTCAAGCAGGCATTCCATTCATTTACACGACTATAGAGTCATACAAGCACATATTGCACTCCTTTCATTCAAGTGGATGTAGAGTTTTACAAGTGCATATCGCACTCCCTTCTTTCAAGTGGATGTAGAGCCATACAAGTGCATATCGCACTCCTTTCTTTCAAGCGGTTGTAGAGCCATACAAGTGCATATCGCCCTTTCAAATACAAACAGATATGCATTTCACACATAACACAACTAGGTACAATACATTTATTCATGTTTAAACAAACATTCCAAAGTGTGGTTATAGCCACGTTCAATAACCAGGGCTTAAGCTCTAGTCTCAACACATGTGCAGTTTTCTTACCTTAAGTCCTGAGTGAGTTAACGAGGCGACCCTGAGCACGATCCTTTTCTCTTGATCCTAGCAGTAAAACCTAGTCACAATGCATTAAGGAATTCCATCAAGAACTAAAACCGATAAATAGCTTCAAAACCAAGCCCTAGCCCTCGGGAACTCAGATTCTGCTAAACTGGTTAGTGGAATCATTCCCGAGCCCTCTTATTTGGTTTTCCAAAACCCAAACCAATATAATCTAAAATTAATTTTTGCATCGTGGCCCCACACTAGGACGAGAGACAAGCCTGAAAATCCAAGCATTTTGCACTGTGGCGACCACCATTAAGGGTCACAGCGCCCCACTTGGCAGAGAATTAACCCCTAACTTTTCCCCATTTTCTAGCGTGGCTTAGCCCAATAAGGGTCGTGGTGCCAAGGCAGTTCGAGGAAACCCCCAGTCTCGAGGACCTTCAAATGGGCCACGACGCTCTTACCAAGCTTCACAGCGTCACCACATAAAAAACCCAGAAACACGACTTCTGAGGATTTCAAACTAACCATAAACTGAATTCTACCCATTTTCGAGCGAGAGAGCCTATACGGGATAGAGTTACTGAGCTCTAGAACTTAGCCTATTCCCTGCCTAAAGGTCCCAAAAGACGAAAACGCCCCTGCCTCTTAAGTCTCACACCAAAGCCCACAACGGCATATGCATAAATGTCATTTGTCACTAATTCCCACTAAACCTCAAAATACACTTAAAAATTCTCAATTAAATCCACTAATCCTCCAATTACAATGATTTTCCCTAAATTATATCTCATACACTAAAAACTTCCTGTAATTTACCAAATTACCAAAACACCCCTAGGCTCACCCCAAGCTGGGTATTTTTTTCCGTTGTGACTTTTCCTCTAACTTGCTCAAAAGGACCGACTCGAGTCGAATATATCAAATACATCCAAATAATAATGTGGTCTCACACATATAGCACAATAATTACAATTATACCCCCAACAGATCAAAATTACGAAAATATCCATTTTTAACAAAAGCGGGCCTTTAAGCATATTTAATACACATAAACATGCATAAATAGTCATATCATAATATAACTCATATAATCCACATAATCACATATTTATTCAATTAATTACCACATAATTACTCCACGTGCCCTCCTGCCACACTAATCAAGGCACTAAGTCTTATTAGAAATCTTGGGACGTTACAAATGGTCTCCCTCCAGCTTCACCTCGAGCTCCTGTCGAGAATCTTCTTGAACTCCCTTCAAGCTTTGAACCAAAAAATCAAAGATAGAGAATGGTGAACTCTCACCAAAACGTCATAGGCAATGTGCAATGAAGGATTGAATGTTTTAGCCCTTTGGCAGAGGTTGTTTCTTGAAGAAATGACTTTTTAGCTGCTAAAAAATATAGTTAATTCGCACAAAACGGTTATATATACTACAACATAAAAGGGGAAAGACAGCTCAGCAAAACATGTGTTGAATTAAAAATCATGTACTTCTGGGCTTTCAGTGTTATAACATGGAATGCATGTCTCAACATGAAGTTCAATGCATGACAAAAAATACACTTACATACATCACACATAATTAGATCAGGGCTTGCCTTGAGTGGTATAGGGTCCTATACAAAATATGTTATCTTTAAAAAATTTATCTATAAAATGATAGTTTTCAAATTTTGAGAGTATTTGTGTATGTAAAAAAAATGACATTTTTTAAAAATTTGAGGCCTCATTATGTAGGGCCCTAGGCACAGGCTTAGCCTGCTTATGCCAAGGCCGGGCTTGCATTAGATTTAACTACGAAGGAGCAACATAAACAGAAAAAAAAAATAGAGACTTGTTTTTTCCCTCCAAGCCCCCAAAGTAGTTGGTATTTCAATCTTATAATAATCAAAACATTTTGCTAGTGTGGGACGACGAACTTATAAAATAATTGTGTATTCATGGGAGGGTCAATTTCATTTTATAAACAATTAATTAGTATTAAATTTGGCGTTATTGCTATACATTTTTTGGGTAGACGATTAGTTTGTGTACTCATTAACAAATCGTTATCAATTATAATTTTCTTAGTGTAATGTCTAAATTTATTGATAACCACAGAAAATTAAACATGGACATTTAAAACCCAAACATCATTATATGACAAGTTCATGGATTCTTTGTCATGAAATAGCCCGTGTTTTGTCCATTTTTTTCTTCTAAAACTTTTTGGCATTGTATTCTTTCTAGTTGTAGCTTTCGAAGCTATTTTTATGAGTATACTATTGTTATTATTATTTTCTTCTTTCGTTTGAATGGTTGAAAACCAACTTTCATCACTATAATATCATACACCGAACGACAAAATAAAGCAAGTGCAATAAAAGCAAATTCAATTGTGTGAGCCATATAAGAATACTCCCAATGAATGAGCCAAAATGTGTTATTCTTTATAATATAGAGAAAAAATAGTTAAGTAGTCTTCCAATGGGTGATGTAAAGTTATATTTTTTTACTTAAATAAATAGTATTTCTCTATATGTATTGAAACATTATTCATCAAGCTATAAATATATATTTTTTTTATAAACTTTTGTATATATATGAGTGTGATATTATTATATTTAATTATTTTATATCTTAAAATGAATAAAATATTTTTAAAAATATAATATATAAATGATGTATAGAAAAAATAGATAAGCAGATGTATGGTATAATGTAAAAGTTTGAGGTAAATTATAAAATTGTATGTTTTGGTGATATATTTTGTAATACATTTTCTCTATAATATTTAGCTTAAACTCATAAAAACATCTTCTATGAGCTCCTTTATATATATATTTATAAT